>NW_011888902.1:587333-591594 GCF_000151845.1 Pteropus vampyrus
AGCATATCTTTAGAAAGAGCAAAGCAAGAATAAAGGTAGATATTAAGATCTGAAACAATTAAAAGTGAGAATTACTAGAGTTATAATATCTCATGTTAAAAATTAACACACTATCCCAAGTCTGTCACATATTTACTGTCCCAGAGATTTCACTGGTGCTTCGCATGTCCTAACATATGTAATGATGGGTATTTGTGAATAAGTAGACCTTCTCACCCAGGTAAGTATAATTAGGTAGTAGTTTACCTCTTCCTTCTACAAATTCACCTTTAAATTATGACATTCAAACACTCGATTTAAGTTAAAATTTTAGGGCTTTTTTCCAGCACAAGTTATAGGGATAAAGGGATATATTGAGTATTGTCACACAAATCTCAGCTTATCTATTGCCAGCTCAGAAAGTCCTTTAATGTCCAAGCAAGTCTGAATAACCACCCAATAACTTTCTATCATATTTTAATTCTTTGGAGACACCTTTGTCCTCGATATATTTCTTGTTTATTTAGGGTTCCACTTGCCCATCCCCCACTAGATGCGGGTGCAATAACTGTGGGCAACAGTAGTCATACTGGTTCTGTGGTGCCACCCTTTTTCTGGGCACGGGGACTCAGTCTGCCTTCTCTTGGGATCCAAACCTGGGCCCCCTATCCACACTGCCTGATGCCTGTGATGGGAAGAGTCTGAGGAGCTGACCCATACTGCCGTTCCAAGCGCTGTCTGCCACATCCTATCCCTGGGAATCACAGCCACATGACCTCCTGCCCACAGAGTCTGTCAGCTCTGTGCCAACAGCCCCCAGGACTCAGAACGCCCCTCGGCCACAGCTCCTTTCCCGCATGCACTTTGGGTTGTGATTTCTTCTGCCGATCTGATCTCATCTGCTTTGTATTTCCATAGATTCCTAAAACAAATGTCATCCTAATTGTATTGCTTCTTATACCTCACAGTAGGAGCATTTCTGATCAGCTGCTGATATGTCCAAGAAGGTTACCATGGTAAATCCCTGTCCCTAGCAAAACCCAGCAAAGATCTGAATAAGAAACGAACTGTAAGAAATGAATATGAGTACTGTCCAAGTGCCTTATTCATAATGCACTTGAGATCTCAAAATTTCACTTCACCATTAGATTTTCACACTACTCTGAATCAGCGTCTAAGCCATTTATACCATTAGACCCTCTGAATGACATTGAGTTGTCAACAGATTTCTCAAGGATTTCTCTGAGGAACTAGAGACTTACAAGGGGAGAAAGTGTCATTCCATCTGAATCCAACCATTACACCAATTGACCTGAAAGCAAAAAAGGTTCTATTTCTCTAAGGAAAATAAAACAATTGGAAAGCTTGAGTATCCAATCAACTTCCATCTGCCTCCCCAGAGGGCTCTACCACTTGTACTCGAATCAGAATTTAGAAGGAAGATGTATTTTAATGGACAATCTTAGCATAGGATACTGCGAAGGAAGAGAAAACAAAATGAATAAAACCAAAATTTAATTTAACTTAAGAGCCACATAGACTTAAGCTACATTTTATTCGAAATAACATTTTATATGAACTTCGGCCTGCCATTTAAACAGATACTTATGGAACTAAGGGGAGAATTGATAGGAAATTCGAGTTTTATTTCAGGTTTCCATTAACGATTTCCAAGGAAGAGTTAGTCTGTTAAGTGTCAAATGCAGAGGAAACCAAATTGATAGGTATTGCCAAAGTCACTGAGAAATAACATACAAAAATGCAAGAGGTTAGATTTTGAGCAGGAATGGAGTATGAGATTCAGTCTTTAGATGGAAGGTCATTCAGAACACACATTTTAAGTAACATCTTTTTCCAAGTAGCTCAAAATGTTTAGGAGTGTCATATCCTTATCTCTTATTTACTGGGGAGTGACATTGTTCCAGACACCAGGCAGAATACATAGCCTGAATCATGAAAACATCAAAGAGATCAGAAATGTCAAATGCAGAAGAAAAACAGTTCTAGGGAATGTGAGAGAAGGCCAGTGTTGGTATGTGTTTTTTTTTTTTTTTTAATTTTTTCCCTTGATATGAAAAGAGTTAAGAAAATGTGTGTTATTTTGAAGGAAAGTCCAGTTACCCTCCAGACTGTAGCAGGGTTCGGAAGAGGCTGAGTGTGAGCACATTTGTGGAGAGAGAAGAAATATCACTGAATTCACCATGAGACAAAATATGAGAAAAACAGAATCACTAGTTTAGTCACAGTTTATAGTTAACTGATTAGAAAAAAGAGTATATACAACCATTTGCTATAAACCATTATCATTGGAAGAGACTACAAAGTGATTTACAATCATGGGAAAGAGAATTTTGCCCAGAATAAAGAAAGAGAGGATTTTTATAGAACTCAGTAAAGTTTTAAACGTCCACTCATCATTCAAAAAATATCTTGAGCTTTTTGGTCCATCACATATCACCTTTGTCTCAGCATCAGTCTTCATCAAACTCATTTGATTCCATTTGTTTATATACTTATTTATATGAAACATCCATCAAGCAACAGACATTTTGCTATGTTCTTGACACACATAAACGAATAAAGTATTTGCTTTCAGTGAGTTCAAAATATATCTAATGCAAAATCGACCTACATAAAAAATATCATACCACCAATATGATAAAAATGCTATAGGAGTAGATAGGAGAAAAGGGAAGAGGGTTTTAAAGTGCTTTTTACAAAAAAAAGTTGAATTTTTGCTGGCCACTGAAATATAGAACTAGGGGTTAAGATGCAGAAGAAGAAAGTAATCAGGCAGAAGAAAATGTAAGTGAAGGCGAGGAGGAGGAGCTTGGATGAAGACCACCAAATATGAGGTTTTCAGAGACTTGGAAAACAGTGTGGTTAAAGCTCAAATTATGTAGAACAATGAGGCTGGCTACCAATATGCAGTCTAACAGATTTTGAAGGGTCTTAGGTATCAATGGAAGAAACTGATTTTATTGGGAAAAAAATCGATCAAGATATAAACTCAAAGACATATTTAAAATCAACATTTGGTAATTAAAAAGATGGTCTGAACATTCAACTAAGAAAAGCTTACCACGTGCCTAGAAAAACAAGTAAAGATTAACACCAAGATATATGCCAGTGGTCCTGGGATCTTAAGGATAAAGAAACCCATAAGAATCCTACCTGCTCCGGGGTGGGGAGGGAAAAAAAAACAGTACTCCGAAGTGAAAAATAATTCTTAAGCTCATCTCAGATTTCTCTTCAGAACATGATGAGGTGTATTAAGGGCTCAGAATGAAAAGGAATATGAAAAGAATTGCATCTGCACCGTCATTGTTCGGGGGCACAAGCTTTAGAAAGATAGTCTCAACCAGGCAAGATGTCAGAAGGCACATCACCAGACACACTCCCTTTCAGAAAATGGAAATATGCTCACCAAATAGAGGACGCAATTCAAATTAAGAAATTAGATAAGTATGCTATAAAAGGCGGCTCAGTGAGCATTGAATCCATTTATATATATCACTTTTAAATAACAGTTGTAAAAATGTTATTAGGATCCTCGAAATAAAAGTATCATCATTTCATTGTAATGATTTTGCAATAATATATCAGGGTAAGAATCCTTATTTATTCTAACAAAAACTAGAATGTGAAAGGAGAAAAAAAGAATTCTAAAAGCAAACGTGTGATGACTCTCTTACTTTCCTATAGGAGTTAACATAGTATCAAGTCTGAAATTCATGACTTGAGAAATAAATTTCAGGTTAAATTATTTTACATGTAGATTTTTTAAATGATCAGTAGTATAAATAAAACCAAATGTAATCCCTTCCAAGTTACCAGAGGGAAACCAATAATACATTAAGATTTCTTAATAATCAATAAAAATGCAAAACTCTTAATTTAAAAACATAGCAATGTACAGAAGAAAAAATACGTATGGCTGGCCAATAAGTCTAGATAAGGTAAGAAACGCATAAGTTAGAGTGAGAAATGCAAAATGAAACAAGAATGCACTAATATTATTCCATCCATTGGATTGGGAAAAATGAAAAAGATAAGTCTCTGTATTGACAAGAAATTGAAGAACAGGCACAATGAATTACTTTTGGTAGAAGTCTCCATTAGTCACATGTTTCCCGAAAGCAATTTGTCAATATGTACCAAAAATAAAATTAGGCACACCCTTCGAATCAAAAACTGTACCTTTGGAATTCACCCTAAGGCTACACTGAGAGTCCACCTCCAGTTGGAAATCGTTAATTGATAATGGCCTCAGTCCATCCAC
>NW_011888902.1:592419-597026 GCF_000151845.1 Pteropus vampyrus
CCTAGTTAGCTAATTGTGTCACTTCCAAAACCTCTACACAGTGCAAGAGCACATAGTACTCAACTTGAAAAATAAATTAAATCGTACAGCAATTATAAACAACACAGTGAATAGAACATAGTAATCAAAAAGAACAAGTCCTAACTGTGCGTCAGCTTTTCAGGTAGAGCTTAAACACCAATCTTCCTATTATCTTCTCAGACTGAGAATTTTCTCATAAAATAACTTGAGAATCCTAATAGGTCATAAAGGGGTTTTGAAGTGAAATGAGAAAATTTGATTTTAAGAACATGGTTTAATTACTTTGTACAAGGCATGAAGGATCCAGAATAAATAAGCTTTATACTTTTATGAATCTAATAGAATATAATTTGGAAAAGATAAAAATTAAAAAATGAGCTATGAAAAATAGTCGTAAAAATAGCATCATTTTTGATGAATTTGTTACATGGAAAATGATTAAAGCTATATATCTCTTAAATTTGGTTTTTCTTAGCTACAGAGTATAAACTTCAATGACAATAACATTTTGGCAGGCAAAACAAACTATGGAATCCTTTTTTTTTTAACAATTTAGTTTCCATTTTCCATTTTCAGTTTAGTTTGATGCAGCTGACCTAATGAAAAAAATCTTCAACACAGAACAAATCTTTCTGCATGGAATATTCCATGCAAGTTAAACTATCCGTGACCAATATTATGGCATTTGGACAATTTTCTTCAGATACTGAACATTTTATAATTATTAGACATGAAGAATTTTGGTATAAAAGTTGTTTTAATATAGTACGTGGTCTCCAGGTGGGCCAAAGTGCTTTACAAACTAATGAGGTAGATATTGGCTGTGTAGTGACTTCAATAGGCAAACACAGAATCTATTAAGTCCTCAATAATACCCTTTACAGATCTTCGAATGTTAAAATCTATTTTAAAGCAACACTTCCAAAATGTGTCACCCGTTTTCTAATGCCCTGTGCCACCAGAGACAGAAAAAAGGACCTTATTTTAACATTTAACCTGAAAAGACACCCTCCCCTGTCCTCCCTCCTCTACCCTCCCCCATTATTACACTGTCTGAATTGGGTATGAGGCAAAATTCTGGTGTGGGAATTCAACTCAAGCATCTTGCTAAATAGCATCAGGCTCCCCTGACCCTCTAACCCTCTCTGTTGTCTGAACCTCCTGAGAATCAAGCATGTGTCACACAGTAACTAGTCTTTGCCCAGAACTACCTACTTGCTGGCGCAATCCAGTTACCTGGCTATGTACAGTCAAAAGCAACAAAAGTCTATAAATTTAACTCAGTGGTTTTCATTATCATTATTGTCTGGGGGAAAAAAAAAAGCCTTTCATATAAGGCAAGGGTGACCAAAAGGTGTCTCCAATGTGATAAGTCAATGAAACACATGTGCATGGCAATTACTAATAATTTTTCAATAAATGGGATTGTTTTAATGTTTTCCCTTTCTGGATGCTCACTTTAAAGCAATACTTAATCTCCCCCTTAATGATTGTATCTTTCACTGGAGATACGCTAAATTTGCATGTTTTGGTTATGCTGCTTTTTGGTTTTTGCTGCCAGTAACCAACTAACTGTTTTTTTGTTTTTTTGTTTTTTTTCTTTCGTGTGCATGTGATTTTGTAATTAGAAAAAAACTTTTCTCCACTCTTTGTACTTTAATATTTTGACTTAAAATGGGACTTGCAAATACACAAAGGCATTTCCACTGATTTAAGGCCTAGAAGATGAATTTTTATTGTAAACGTAGTGAATAAGAAAACATATCACTTTTTACATAAAAGCAGCTTTCTACACATGTCATGAGGCATTTGCACAGGGCCTTGTTCTCAGTCAGACCCAAATGCAAATGCCATGTTAACAGAGAGAGAAATCAAAGAATGACATTGGAGGACAAGCCAGAGCTACAATTTATCTACATAACACTCCACAGTCCAATGGCAACTTCTAAGCTGCTGACACCACTTGCTGAAGCTCCTGCCAAGAAACTCCTGCTGCTTTTTCTGTGAGGAAGGTCCTGCCTTTGGTAACTCATTATGCAAGACTTTCCCTTGCCTCCCAATAGGTATTCTTCAAACAATCAAAAGCATATTGAAGCTACTGTATTTAAAGGGAAATCAGTTTTAATCTATGACAAATTTTCACAAAGCTATATGTAACTTCAATATACAAGGGTAAGAATATAAGAATTAGTGACAGAAGCAGAATAAAATTAAAAGAACTAGGGTCCCATTCTTGAGCATCTAGTGAAAGTGAAAAGAGGGAAATGTTCTTGGGTGAAATTGACTGGTTTATAATTGCATGTTTTAATATAAAAATCTATAAATCCCAAGTCTTCTCCCCTTCTACCAATTCCCCACATACATAAGAATAATATTGAGGTAAAAAAATAAAAGACAAAATAAAGTCCTGTGAACACCATATCTAAGTCATAAATAAATGAACACTGGCATTGGTTGATCTTATGTTTTGAAACTCAGCTGTTATTGGAACATAGAGACAGACAGTCTTTAAAGGAGTTAGTCCTTCTAAGATGAAAGTGTTAGTCCAAGTTGGCTCAACATACTTCCACCAATGGGTGACAATTCTTCACAACCAGCCACTCACACAGCATTTCTTCAAGGGATAAAATTACTAAATAGAAAATGTTTTACTATAATAAAACCATTTTTAATCTTGAATCTAATATTTAAGGAGCAAATTCTTAATATGATAGTAACTTCTTAACCTGCTTTCTTTGCTCCACTTATATACTCTCCATTAATTTCATGCCGAAAAGATTTATAGCTAATGGAACAGAAAATAAATGCACGCCTTAAATAATTGGCCTATTTTCTTCAATACAAATACTAGTCACATTCCCAATGAGAAAAGTATGATATTTCTAAATGTACTACAACCTTGCCTCTAACACATTTTTATTTACAGAGAACAGTTTTTCTATATATCTTCCTTTCAGAACCACTGGAAACGATTTAGTTTTTATTTTAAAATATAGCCAAGCATTTCCACCTAATGCTCAGGTATCAGGTGGACAAAGTAATAGTGATTTTACATTTACATTCTCCTTCTCAACTGTCAGTACATTTACTAGCTGTCAGTAAAAGAGAAAAAAAAAAAAAACTTGACTGTCAGTTAAAAAAAAAAAAAAGAGTAACAAAGGGAAAGTATACCAGTAAATGTGGGGAAAATAATTTTTTTTTAAATATTATCTGCTTTAGCATGAGTGTTTCTCCTGCGTGAAATGTATAACTACAAAATTTGAATTGTTTGATGTCTGAAAATTGCAGATTCTAGAAAAGATGGAAATGCATACGTATAACATGTTTGCTCTGAAATCACTATTCCCAAGCTAGGTTGAGTCTGATGCAAACACAGCTGCCATTCACCTGGTCAAATAGAGAGATTCCAGAGCTTCGCAGTGTTATTTGTATAGAACAGGAGACTTAGGCTCAGATTATTAGATCTATATGTCCTTTAAATTTCCCAACCGGAATCTTAATGAATTTAAAATAACTGAGAAGTAGAGAATACCATAATGCAGAAATAATTCACATCATAACTGCACCTCTTCCTGGACATAAAACGACATTTTAATTATTTTCTCAACCTAAATAAATATTCAGAAATGGTAACATTTAAAAAACATATATATAGTATATTGGATTCTATGTATTTTATATTTCCAGGAAAACATTTTAGAATATGTTCTTTAAATTATTTTCATTTTAAAGGGCTAAATATTCTTGAAATGAATAATTCTCTACCTAAGCTTGAGGAGAACCAATAAATCTCAATCACAGCCAATAAAGGAACAGTCATATGGCAAATAAATGTAGATCTATTTTCCTGGTATTCGTAATTACACACCAAACTTTGAAGATGTAAAGATTTCGGAGATGCAAGAATTCTCTCATCACTTGGACATTTTCCTGCTATAGTGTGGCAACTGCTCATCAAGGAGACAATTTAAAATTAATCATTACTCATTAAATTTAGTGAAATTAAAACTGGATGAATGCAAGTTATTTTTATTAAAACAATGAAATCGAATCATTGCAGCATTCTGTCCAGAGATAACAAGTGGCCTGACGAGAACATCAGCTGTGAATACATTTAAATATAGATTTACACATGCACTGTTAGGGAAGGTAAAAACAGAATATGAAATAAACATCAGGCATCAACTCTGAGCTCACTGTCAGGGGTACACCCAAGCTTCTAACCACAGCGTTCAGCTGAAGGAAACTATCTGTCAAATGTAATCTGTGCAAGTGAATATGCTTAAGCTGGTGCTATGAATCAGCCAAAATTGCTTTGGTCTTATTGACATTCAATTGCAAAAAGTTGCAGCTCATCCACTCCAATAGACAGTCTGACAACACCAAGAGTGGTTCCAGTGACAGAAAGCTTTAAATATAGATGCAACTATCATCAAAATACACATGGAACTAAACTTTATGATCCTTCATAGCATCTTCCGAAATTGGTCAGTCAGTCATCAACTGGTCATAGATGCTCCAAGATCTCATCTCATTGCTTCCAACAGCTGCCATTTTGCTTAGCTAACAAACCATTATTCATCTTT
>NW_011888902.1:597076-599389 GCF_000151845.1 Pteropus vampyrus
AGGCATCAACTCTGAGCTCACTGTCAGGGGTACACCCAAGCTTCTAACCACAGCGTTCAGCTGAAGGAAACTATCTGTCAAATGTAATCTGTGCAAGTGAATATGCTTAAGCTGGTGCTATGAATCAGCCAAAATTGCTTTGGTCTTATTGACATTCAATTGCAAAAAGTTGCAGCTCATCCACTCCAATAGACAGTCTGACAACACCAAGAGTGGTTCCAGTGACAGAAAGCTTTAAATATAGATGCAACTATCATCAAAATACACATGGAACTAAACTTTATGATCCTTCATAGCATCTTCCGAAATTGGTCAGTCAGTCATCAACTGGTCATAGATGCTCCAAGATCTCATCTCATTGCTTCCAACAGCTGCCATTTTGCTTAGCTAACAAACCATTATTCATCTTTAAAAAAAAAAATGAATATAGATTTGATTGACAGGCAAAGTCTCCCTGGATTAAGAGTTTCTCCTGCATTGTGCTTAACCCCAGTTCTTCACTTCGAAGATCTGTCTTTTATCTTTTCTACCATTTGAGACTTGCCCCCAATACATCTTAATAAATAATAAGCAGGCATGCATGAAGGAATCCAGAGGGTCAATTTTAGACAATGCCTCGCAGATATTTTTCGACATGTATTGAGTTTGCATAAGCACTGTATTAAGCCAACAAGAGAACTGAGGTGAGCAAGGTTAAATGACTTGCTTAGAGTTGTTTTCCCTTGGGCACTGTGACCTCTCAAGCAGATGCTGCCGGTGCCCATATGCTTTTGTTCCAGGTCTTAATCCTATATAAAACAAAATTTCTATCCACTCTTTTTTTTGTCGGTGCATATTTTCAACCAAGAAAAATGTGTTGAGTTCCAAACTGCTCGTGACACTCTGCTCACCTGTTAAACATCCTCAATCTCTCCATGCCTCAGTAAATTCATCTGTACCTTCTGCCTAGAATACACATAAAATGACACTTGGAAAACCCTCACTCAGTAGGAAACCAAGGGACAGAGATGCGTAGATTGATATCTTAATTTTCAAAATGTTATATAAGTACCAATATGTCCCACTAAGAGCTTATGGTCCAAGAGAAACTGCACTGTTAAAGACAAGTCTTTATAGGACGTAAGGACAAGGACAAGCACATAACTTTCTACTCGATAAAAAAAAAAATCAATCCAGAAAGTAGCAGTTTTCTGAAATCTCATGCTAGTTCCTTCTCTGGCAACCTCTATATTTTGCCACAAAACGTAACTTGAACTGTGAACTACATAGAAATAAATTTTAATGCCATGTTAACTTCGAAGAAAAAAGAAGGAGATAGACAAAATTATACATGCACTACGGTTAGAACATGCGCTACGGTTAGAACTATATAAAATATACATTAGAAGAGACTAGAAATTACATTAATACTGTAGCAAAAATTATTGGAGGGGGTTGGTGGGGTTTGCCTTCTCTTTATTCTTATTTATTTACTAAGTATCCTAAAATATCGATTACATGCATTTTACGATTTTTTTTTAAATATGCTTTTATTCAAAAAATATTTCCCTGCAATCTGTATCCAACGTCAAATCGCGTTGCTTTTTCACCTGCGCATGGCTCCTGGAGCCCGGCAGTCACCATCTCGGCAACCTCGAGGCCTCTCGCGCAGCGTCGTGCGCATGGGCCACGTTTGAGGTCCTTCTCGTTCACGGCGGTGGAATGCCTTAGGCGAGGCGATTTGACTTGTTTGCTAGAAAAACGGCTGTCAAGTTTCTTTTCAACTTAGCACGTGTAATGCCTGAAGACGCATTTGCCAATCCTGACGTTTTCCTGTGGCCTGTCATCAAGCGCGCTGTGGACCCACTTGGCTCATCCATTCTCTAGGGACAGCTCAAGTTACCAAAGAATATTGAACAAAAAGGATCCTCCTCCACAGGGTAAAACAAACTTCCTTGACAACCTTATTTACATAATTCTTAAAAAATGTATTAATTTCCTGCAAATATTTAAATTGAAAAATTAAAGAAGTCCTAAAAATACTAAAAAGATCATATGTGCATGTGAACGTATATCCTTTTAAAATAAGAATTCAGTAAGGTCCCTGAGTAAAACAATTTACATTCTGGGAGCTTGCAGTCAGAACACACTAAGTGAGATTTAACAACTTACAGTTTAGCTGTTCTGTTTTAGATCACTGGTTATTTCCCACATGACATTTCATTTATTTCTGAAGTCGAAAAATCTTATGGCTTTTGATGTTTTACTTTTCTCAATCAGAAATATCAATGGATCAAACATAATTTTTTAAAAACACTGAAAATTCAAAAGCAT
>NW_011888902.1:600489-649220 GCF_000151845.1 Pteropus vampyrus
CTAAAAATACTAAAAAGATCATACGTGCATGTGAACGTATATCCTTTTAAAATAAGAATTCAGTAAGGTCCCTGAGTAAAACAATTTACATTCTGGGAGCTTGCAGTCAGAACACACTAAGTGAGATTTAACAACTTAAAGTTTAGCTGTTCTGTTTTAGATCACTGGTTATTTCCCACATGACGTTTCATTTATTTCTGAAGTCAAAAAATCTTATGGCTTTTGATGTTTTACTTTTCTCAATCAGAAATATCAATGGATCAAACATAATTTTTTAAAAACACTGAAAATTCAAAAGCATCCTACAGGACTTCTGATTCTGACCATGATGGATTAAGCCCACTTCGGTCTCTCTCTCTCTCTGCCAATTACAGCGAAAAGCCCTGGACAAAATACGAAAAGTAACTACCTAAGTATTCTGAAAAATGAACCAAAGCAAACAGATTATGGAGGGGAGTCCAAACCTGGAGAACTGAAAACTTCTGATCTGCAAAAAGACATTGTGGAAAGAATATGAATCAAGCTACGGGCTGGGAGAATATTTGCAAAACAAATAACTGACAAAGGGCTTGTGTACAGAATACATAAAAGCCATTAAAACTCCCTAATAAGAAAACGAAGGTTTTGTTTTTGTTTTTGTTTTTTGTTTTTTGTTTTTTTTAATGAGAAGATTTGAACAAACACTTCACTAAAGAAGATACTGGGAAGGCAAATAAACACAGAGATCCTCAGTGCCATTAATCATCAGAGAAATGCAAATCAAAACCACAATGAGGTACCAATAAATATCAGTCAGAAGAATGGCTAAGATAGATGATAAGTAGAAGGACAGGTAGGTAGGTAACTAGATAAGCAGATAGATAAATTGACCATATCAAGTAAGTGCTGGTAAGGATTCAAAGCAACGGTCATTTCATATTTTGCTCATGGGAATGCAAAATGATACCGTCACTTTTAAGAAAAGTTTGGCAATTCCTGATAAATTTAAACATGCACCCACCATATGAGCCAGCAATCACACTCCTAGATATTTACAGAAAACATAGCAGAGGTTGATACGGGTTGGGGTGGGGAAAGGAATATTTGGAGGTTATAGAACTCATCTATACATTAACTAAATGGTAGTTACACAATTGTATGCATTTGCCAAAAACTAACAGAACTGAGCACAAAGAAAGGGAGCAAATTTTGCTGTATGCAAATAACTTTTGAAATAAATGAAAACACTTGTATGGCAAAAGCATCATACACATATGTGATAATGATTTCATTTTGCCATTTCAAAATCTTTACTAGAATGGATAACTAACAGATGTTTCATAGAAATGGCAAATATCGATTGTCAATTGTGTCTTTCAATTGTCAATTTGGCAAATGGCTTAGAGCTTCAAATTAAAGCTCTAATAACTGATTCAGACATTTTAACACAAACTATCTAATCTTACATCAAAACACTATGCCACCTGCACAGCACCCTGGAGACTTCTGCAAGGTTGTTCTCCTTTTTAAATCAACTATTTACTAAAATTCTATTATATTTGAATAGCTGAGACTCTTTCACTCTTGAGCATAATATTTTTGATGCTAACAATTCTATGCACTTTGAATAGAAATTTTTAATAATTTTAAGTCATATCACCTTTTGAGTCAAAATGTAACCTATCACCAACTCAGAATTATTAGCCATCCTTAGAAATTGCATAAGCCATTTTAGAATTTCATTTTTGTTCCTACTTTTGCTTTATGCTTTGATAAACTTCTCTCATTTAAATATGGTTAACCTTAAATCCCAGCCTTTTCTGTACAGGTGTGGCATTACAACTTCTACCTCTCAAAAAAAAAAAAAATACTGTACAAATTATAAAGAAATAAAACAACTAAGGATGAAACTTCAAAGCAGTTTTTCTCAATAAATGAATTGTCACTGGGATGGAGGGAGATGAAGGTGTGGGAGGTCTGCTACTTTTATCTATCAGTTGAGGCCAAGGATGCTGCTAAACATCTTCTCTGGGGGCACAGGAAAGCCCCTGCTCAGGGAATGATCCCATCTACAGTGCCAATAGTGCTGAGACTATGAATTCCTGCCCCCAAACAATTAACTTATCTGAGAATGTTACGTATACTAACAAAAATGAGCACAAACAAAATCAAAACTTGGGATAATTTTAAGGCATTTCATTTATTCTGTTTTTGACTATTCCACTGATATATACATATTCACTAGTAGACTGGATTTCTCAAAATCCAAAAACAGGAACAGTACTTTATCACTTGTTATACAAAGGCATGAGATGGCACCAGTTTAAGAAATATATCAAAAGTTCATAATAGAAAGTGACTTAAGGAAACAGAAAGCCATACAAATGTGAGTCAGAGTGCAAGGAAGCCTTGAATCAAAGACCACCCGCAAAGAGATATGGCTTTGGTTTTTAACGTGTGGCTCAACGAGCAAACCTAATACATTTTTGTTTAAGCTAAATCTGAAATCCCACATGAATTTTCTATGGCTCTGTTTGAAATAGTATCTAAAATGTGTATTTATTGTATAAGTTTTCCATGGAAACTTCCACTGTACATTTAAAAAGTCATCTATCATTAATTCCCAGTTGCACGAGTGTTAATGATTTAGGACAGTATATCTAATCGGAGGCAACAAAAATTAACAACAGCTCATAATTATAGATGCTAATGTGGATAAGCTTTCACTAATAGAAGAATTTATCCTTGCTAATTTTTTTAAACATGATCAGGCGTTGCTTATTATTTAAATCACTACATGAACCACTTACACATGGTACAAATGAACATCAAACTACATATAGCAACACAAGAAACTCCTAGTCAGGAGATCTGCAAATAATGACAACTGCTTTTGTATTATAGTGACTCCTCCACACACAAATCAGATGTAAACCAGGGTGATGGTAATTGTCACATGGAAAGAGACAAGTCTGGAGAGTTTGCAAGTATCTTTTCAACATCAAAAGTTACTTCAAAAAGACATACTTGCCAAAATTCATTGAAACAAAATGTAGAAGAGTACAAATTGCATTATCTCCCCTAGCTTCATCCTCATGTTTAATATGAAACATTAGCAATTTCTCTTTCCCCTGAAGTGTTCATGCTCCTGTAAATTAGCTGAAATACTGACACACTGATGCCAAGTTAAATGTTGCCCTTGCATCAAGCCTATATTTCTAATTGAGAATTAATCTTCTACTTGCCCACATGAAAGGCATGGCTCTCTGCCAGCAGCAGCAGTTGAAATAGTCACAGGCAAAAAAGGACCCACCTTGTTGGCTTATGTTGTTATTCTACAGAGATCCAGTGTGATATTCGGTTCAGAAACAATTTCGACCTACCTTGCCTATAATCGTGACAAAACAGTTCTTGAAAAATGTTAAGAGAATCTACAATCATGCATAGGTTTCTCATACGCACTTTATAATTAGTCAGTGCACCTGAACGCTGCTGTGATTTATGCCAGATTTTCATGTGGAAATAAGACCATGTCTAGCCTTGTCAGAATTAACTTCGCAATATCTAACTAGTGTTCTCTTCCCTCCTCTTTTTCCTAGATCCAACTGATTTTTTGAAGAACTTTTCCTCACTTCTCTCCATTTTAGCCAATATGCTTTAAATATAATGAAGAGTTTACAAAAACAAGCATTAAAAAATGATAGGCAAGGTCCTATTTTTAAGCTGTGACTTCTGGTTTTGACGAAGATGGAGTGGCCCTATTCCTCCAAGGTCCTCTCTCAACAAGGTGGGAAGGAGGAGGCAAGAAACTTAGGGACCTCAGAATCTGAGGGACAACATGGCAGTAAGTCCCCTCGGCTTTCTTATCTCCACCCATATATCCTGGGCAGAGCATTCTACTGTGGTTATAACAGGGCAACACAGAGTGACCTCAGTGATGGAACTGTTTCTTATCTTCACTATGACGGATACCCAAATCTAGACATGTGATAAAATGGTATGGAGACACACACACACACACACACACACACGCACACTGCAAATCTAAATAAAATGGTGGATTGTCAATATACTGCTTGAGCTTTCATATTCTAGTTTTTCAAGATGTTATTGAGGCAGATGAGTAAATAATACATGGGATCTCTCAATATTATTTCTTACAAGTGCCTGTGAATCTACGATCACCTAAAATTAATTAAAAATAAATAAGTACTATATATATTATACTCATCCAAGCTATTGTTCCCCAGTTTTTAAAATTTCTGGGGTCTTTCTTTTCTTTAATATTTGTAAAAGCCTCTTCTCACACACTTTGAGATGCTCTCTCTGCCTGCCACTGCCGCTAGTATTTTAAGGGATTAAATTATAATGGTCACCATTTGTCCCAGTGTGTATTCCCTCAGAATTCATCTATTTTGCCACTCATTCCTTTGTTTTTGTTTTCTATCTACCTTCTATTCAACTCAAATATTAACTCAACTCCTTTCTATTAATTCCCTAAAGTGTCAAAACCCTCAAAATGGCTACACGTAACAGATTTGGGTCAAATAATTAAAATAACACAGGGGATTTGCATCCCAGAAAATGAACAATTTAAAATTATGTACTGTATGTCCACAATGTAAACTTTTTTGGTCAAACCAGCCATGGTAAAACTGGCATAGGTGGAATCTCTTCCTTCGGTGCTGGGTTCTGTCTGCCACACCCTGCTCCTCCCAAAATTCAAATGCTTTGTCTCTTCCCAACTTTCTTCTCCAGATTGAGAACCATGAAACACTATGCATAAACAAAAATGATCCAATTATTTTTTTCTACTTCTAAAATACAGATCATTTTGTTTTTCAGGGATTACTTCATGTAATCTTTAGAAAGCAGAATAAAATTGTTTTCTGATGTAAACACTTATTACATATGTACATATACAATTATATATACATAACTTATGAATATCAGTACTTTTTCTCCACTGTAGTTAGGTAATTGGAAGATAAGCAAACTTATTAAGTTCTTCCAATCTTGGAAAAGTTCCCTTCATTTAAAAAAAAATTATAACTATTCTTTTTTTGGATTTTAGATAACTAAATTGGTATCTGGACCATATGCCCTTATTATGCTTCCAGAACAATACAACTGCTTGAAATATTTTTGAATGTTACCTTTTAGAGAAACATCAAAGGAAACAGTATGAGAAAATAAAGCTATTCAAGTCCATGTCTGAATAAAGTCATATTCTCCATTCCATTACCCAGTGATAACATACCACAGGCCAATGCCTGCCTTAGGTTACACACACACTGGTTTTTCTGAGTTTAGTGAGAATTGTTCATGTAAATCTAAAGGCATCAGTTAGCCCCGTAGGCATGAAAATGCCCACCCTCAAAAAAATATTATCTGTCTTATAATAGTTGGCTTTTAGATGAAAGTGATATAATGTAAATACAGTTCCATTAGCTAATATAAGTTTTAAAAAGCATTATCATCAAATTTTAACCATGACAAATTTGAATGAATTACCAGACTGGCATTTCCAAGACTGGAGATTATTGAAACAAATAAGTAGATGTTGAAAATTTCTTCTTTTTACAGCAATTTTCAATTTTAGTAGCATATGTAGTAAATGCATTACAATATTTACATATAATTTTCTTTTGCATATATTGCACATTTTATATCTATTGGCTGAGGATCAGCCATTTTCTAATAGGAAAGTTTGCTACATTCCTCAAATAGCAGTTTCTAAGTTGAAATATTCATTTATTCATGGCTTGTTTTACATCTTAATTTGAGGTGTTTACCAGAAAAGGTCTTACTGAACTTAAAACTTTCATTTGAAATATTACACTGATAACATTCAGACTTGTAAAAGGTAAATACTGTAATATGATGTATGATGACCTTTTTGCACACATTAGCTAAACGAAACTTTTCTTTTGATGTACATATATACATGTGTACGTAGTAGTGGTTTATAACAGTTTCCATGTAGACTGGATTAGGAGCAGGTAAAATGTGTTATCCGAGAGGGAAAAAACAGACAAGTTCATAATGCTACATAAACCTCTAGTCCACTTTTTCAGCCTTTTCCATTTAACGCAATATATATCTTTCTAAAAATCTCAGATCCCTCCTTTTACTGACACATTTTGCTATTTTCATCGCTCAGGCACTGTTCACCTGTTCCCTTCCTCCTTTGTCCACCTATTAAAAACATAACCAACCTTCAAGAGTTAACTAACATCCTACCTTCTTTATGCATCCTTCCTGACATATCTGAACAGAAGTTGATCACTTCCTGTCTTGAGTTCTGATTATTTTATTTTGTTACACACTTTTTAATTCATGAAGGCAGGCAGGAAGGAAGAAGGTTTGGGCCCCACCCAGACCAATAATGCACAATGGAGAATGGGCATTAGAATATTTCTTTAAAAAGTTTATTAACAATGCTAATAATTTCTTCAGTTAGAAATTATTGCCCTGAGCTGAAGTCTAGCTCATATGTACTGAATATCAAAATTCTGATTCTTTTCCAATGTTTTTGTTTGGGCAAATGAAACCATTATCCACATAAATATCCAATCCAGAAATCTGCGGTTTGCCAACAAGTCCTTTTGCCTTAACTTTCACCTTTCTTCCATCAACAGGGCCTTTGATTTTAATTCTCAAACAGCTCTCATAGGCGGACCACTTCCCAGCATATCTGCTATTATCACTGCAGTTCAAAACAGACATATCTCACTTGGGCAGTGAGAGTAATTTAGCAATCCAATTTGTAATGGGTAGCTAACATTTCTAGGAATTACATAACTTTCCTAGAGTTTCACCATTTTTAAGTAAAATGTCAAAAATTAAGGCCTTGCTTTCTGACTAAATGTTCTATTTTAAATTCATGTGCAAAGAATAATTTTTACTTGGATAGTTTTAACTGTCTGTATAATCAAATGGGAAGAATCCCCACTTCCTATGGCCCTTGCACCACAGCGAGGGTTGGTTCTCTACTGCCAAGGTGTCCGGGATGGGCTAAGCAGGATATTCTTCCTTTAATTCACTACAGTCTTTTCAGACTGCCACAGACTTTAGAGATACTGAGCAGAACTTTACATAAAATTACGTTCTGTTGTGTATTTAAACCGCTTCTATCAATGAGGGATAGAGTTGCAAAATATATTGATTTAAATTATTTGTACAAATTATATCAATATGAGTAATTTTAAATATTTACATTACAACTTTATACAAACATGTACAAAAATTAATGCATATTACAAATTTTTTTTTCCTTTTTTGAGGAGATGGAGAATTTTAAAAATAAATTACTCCTTAGATCTTACAGTGACCTAGGTTCACTGAAACTTTATTTTTTTCAGTTAATGCTCAGAGAAACTTGTGACCGTAAATTCAGGCATGTAATTTAACGTCCCTGAGGCTCATTTTTCTCATCTCTATAACGGAGATTACACAAACCATTTGAAAATTTAGCATGTACTACATTTAATACAGTACATATAATCAGTGCTCAATAATGGCAGCTATTATCATCACTATTTTTAACTGATTATTCTGAAAAGGCTTCGTTAAATTCTATTGATCTTTACTTAGTTTTGATTAATCAAAACTATTCAAGTAACGGGTGATATTCAATTGGCTGGATATGAACAGAAGGCTTTGCACAAATAAACAATGTTTAACACGTACAGACACATATAAATACAGTTAAAAGCAAGAAAATTATTAAAGAAAGAATATGGGTTGAGATTTTCTTGAAGTGAGGGTTGAGATGGTGCTCCCGTGAGAATCCTAGGACACAGAGCTTACTGAAGGCTGCATGGATGTTTTATGTTCCCTCAATCAATAGAGACACGGTAATATCTTGATTAAGTGTGCACATGGGCATATACTCCAGAGATTGAGAGACTTGCTTTATCTATTCTAACGACTGTAGATTAAATTGCATTTTCTTTTTCTCCAAGACTATCAATAATTTCTCTTTTTCGGATTGAATACATAAATCAAAAGAACATATTTCATGAACAAACTATGATTATGAAACTCCTTTATCTATCGATCCCTAAAACTTTATTTACCCATGTATTTTTTTTCCTTCATTGTATCAGATTAGAACTGTTCCTTTTTACATTATTGTAGCTAGGGTCATTTGTGGCTCTTGAATTGTCACTCTATCAAGGAGCTTTCAAAATAGCATAGATAATGTGAACGCATGACTCAATCATTTCTTGTGTCCATAGTTATAGGATTTCATCAGCTTCAAATTTTAGTAATTGTTTTACCGTATTTCAGCATTAACTACTATAGGGGTCTTATACTAATGATTCTTTGATGTTATTTTTCCTATAAAATGTGTGGGACTGCTTAAAGGAAAACAGTATTTCCACAGGAAACTCTGAGATTTTACTTTTAAATGATATACAATACTTCTAGGTCTTTTTATCTACTAATCTGTAACAAAGAGCTCAAATAAAAACAAAGAGCTCAAATAAAATCCTTTTATGCATTACGAAAATTTTTAAAAAATCAAAAGAGAACTCTTACATTAAGTGTAGCATGTGCTGATTCAATATGGAAACTAAGCTTAAAAAAATCTGCTAATGCTATCACTGTTCCCTGTTTGATAATAAAAAGACTGAATTGATTTTTTTCCAGTTTTAGTACAAAAAAAATATGACAATGACTTTCAGCTTGATATAATTTGAAATAGCCAATATATTAAACCCCAAAGTGAATTTAAATTGGCAGTCGTGGCAGATTCAAGTCCTTGAATGATTATTAATTTAAAAACTAATCCTATTCCAACAGGTTGAAGCTTCACAATACTAGTTCTTGAATAAAAGCTATTAGGTCCATCACTGTAACAACGGGCATTTTTGTTGAGGAAATTAGACCCCCAGTGTTTGTTATACCTAGCTCTTCCTGGCATCTTTTTTTTTTTTTGCCCAGTGATTTAATTATTTAAAAATCATTTATTTTTTTCTGAATTTGGGAAATTAGAATTCTGATTCTATCTGTAGAATTCTTTCGATAGAAAGCTGATACTGAGTGGACTATCTGAGGCAACATATAAGGTCAGATCTGTTAATTACATGTCGCCATGCCTTTGTAAGTTAAATCCTGGTTTCTGGTCCAATTCCATGAATCAAGATGTATGTTTTATTTTACACACACACACACACACACACACCCCATGTAAATTAATTTATGGCCATATTGGGGAAGTAAAAATATGCATACACATTAATTACAGACTATCATTTATGTGTTCTTTCTCATATGCCTGGCAATGATGGAAGTCTCTAATCCCCAAATCAAACAGAATTTGGATACACTGCATAAAAATGCAACAGCGAGCTGCATTTTATATTAAAATATATTCTTTGCAGTGAAACAGTTACAAGCTGCATTTGCTCACATCTTGGCCATAAAATCTACCAAAAAATGATTCTATGTAAATACTAGACAGCATGGAGAAGCAGAAAAAAGCACAAGCCTGATGTCAGCCGAGCAGCTAACTCTGTCGCTAACGACCCAGACGACACTACACAACTCAACAGCTTTCCATGCTTTGATAACTGGTGCCTCACTCTGCAGTCCGCTCACTTTTTAATGTAGAATTCAAGGAAGCCTTGTTTTATTTATCCCGTTCAATCCTCTTAGTACACGAGTAAGGACACTGAGTCCAGTGAATTTGTTGACTATGCAGTAGAGTGACCAGTGTCAGATTTCCCTACCCTACTCTGTCCTTCCCACTTTTTATAACAACTGTTCAGGAATGAGCACATTCCTTATTAAACGGCTATGCTGTCAATTATTAAACATTTCATAATATCTTAAATGTATTCAGACGGTGTCCAGTAAGGAAACTCTACGCAGATCTCCAATTTAGAGTAAATAATTGCTTTCTCATTTTTATTTGAATAGATATAGATTTTCATAATGCTGGGCACCCCCCGAATCTATCGATAAATGACAGATGAGTGAATGACCAATTTGCATGATTTTTTTCTTAATGTTTTATGAATATTTAGCTCCGTAATTTTAATGTAAAATGTAGAATAGGGGGAAGAAACTTATTTAAAAATAAATAAAAGTGTACAAATTGGAAAGAACAAGTTTTCTCTTGGTAGCCAAACAGTTATGAAATAAAGCAGTCTCATTAAATCATAAGTACTTTAACCTTTTGTCGAAAGAAGAAGATTTAAAGATTTATAATGAAATTTCACCTAACCTGGGAAAGGACTCAGGTTTAACATGTACTGAAAGATAATGCTGATTTCAATAGACAGTCTAAGAATGCTTTACTCCTGGGAAAGTAATTCAGTCATGGCTACCTCTTCACGTTTTGATTTTAAACTTTCTCTGTAAAGCTTACTCTGTATCACTGCCTGCCAAACATGGCACAGTTTCACAGATAAGGCAAAATAAAGGCAAGTAAAATGAATTTTTTTGGTCATTGTTGATACAAAAATATGCAACGAATATATCTATTTGACAGTTCCTGCAGATTCTCTTTCTTTGGCGGTTTCTATTTTCACATTTGTAACATTAGAACCCCCATTCTGTTGCACTGGTCAGAGGGTGGAGCGGACAGCCTCAAGATACAGAACGAATTAGGCCCCTCTCTGCTAACTACTGAACAAATGAGAGGTGGGCGCTATGACAGACCAAACCCATCCTGTGCTACAGACAGGGCCCAACATCAGACATGACTATCCTTCTGTAGGCCCTTTCAAGCCTGGTGGCATGGAAGTGCTACTCCCTGCCAGGCGCATTTGCTAAACTCATCCTAACTAAAAGCTGGGCAGATAAGACAAAACACACCAACTGAACACCACTTTGCCAATTCCTTCCTATAGAAATCAATCGTTGTGACCTCTCTATATTTAATGTTCTCCCTAAGGCTTTTCATGCACTGCTATGCAAATACATGGCAGAATTTCAGTTATACTCAGGCAAAACAAACATTAAGTATTAAGCATATTTAAATCAAGAACAATTTCTATGCTGAAACAGATTTTAAAACCAAAGTAACAATCCTCAAGACCCTCTAAGGAAGCCTACTCATCACCTGCTTCAGGGAGGGATGAGAAATCAAAGGTTATTTTCATAAAGTGAATGAGGGTGCAATGTCATCTAGTGCAAATGGGGTTTGCATGCCCGCTGTTTGGATGCCCCTATGAGAGCATGTACTAGGAACGGCAGACACGGTTCCTCTTGAATGAAAGGCAAGGGTGACTATTGGCTACGCGGGGCCATTCCAGTGCCCTGAAGAAACAAAAAGATAAACTGTGTCTGTTCCTAGGAACTACAAAATGCCAGACTTCTCACAGTTATCTCAGCCTTTAGCAGCTTCTAAGGTTAATACAAACTGTGGTTGACAACTAAAGTAATAACATAACACCTTTTGACTGTCTGATGTGTAAAGTTCATTAGTTCTAAGGTCAGCATTTTAATGCAACAGCCAAATTTTATTCACATCATCAGATGCTATCTGCCAAAGACAGCTGTAAAAACCAGGCAGGGGTTTTAACACTGCCATGACTAGTAAAATTAGTTCCGCACACCAAAGGAGCCCTCACACATTTCCGAACAAAATAAAATATACTAACAAAATAAAACAAAAACAACTCCAGATAGCACTTCCTGAGCTTCTGTGAGAGTTTTCACAGCAATTTGGGAGGAGGCGGACGGGAGGGGTGGGGTAGAAATGCTAGTTTATCAAGAAATGCATCATTAGGTCATTTAAATGTTGGGTTTTTTTTTAGTTGTCTTTTACATGTACTTAAAATCTCAAAAGACACTGCTTCAGATCTTGTGGAAAGATGTCATTTAAAGGAAAGAAAGGAAGACAGATCCTGTGTTTAACCAAATGTTAAATATTTTTTATTTTACTCACCTGCACACTAAGATGAATCCATTTCTTCACGAGAATTCTCCCCAGTGTCATTACTTTTATTGGAGGCTGCAAACCATTTACTGTGTGATAATAAAACATGGTCTCTTTCTCAGACACTGTGAGTTTGAACACAATCTGCCCATCCACCGTCTTTTCTATAATACACCTTAGGAAGCAAACAGAAAAGAGACAAGGTCAGCATCCACCCAGAAGACACAGTAAGGTACTGTGTAGCTAGGCAAGTATAACTGACACCAACTCCACTCAAAAAGGTGCGCTATGAATAAGTGCCTGAGTGTCATTAGATTCAGAGCAACCTTTATTCCAATTAAGAAAGCCTTTTATTCAAATAAAAAAATAGAAATTTTATTTATAATGTATTCCCCAGAACCTCAGCACCTTTTATTAGACATCCGCCGTGGAAAGTAAAGCGGCTGAATCATCCTGCAAAACTAACATTTAACCGATTGGCTCATTAATTCCTCTGCTATTTCTTTTATAGGAAGCAGCACGATACACATCCTGGGCATTGAGTCACCAGTGCAAAGACTTCTTTTTTTTTTTTTTTTTTTTTTTAAACGTAAAGAGAATTTAGTGTCCACAGTAGGCTCTAAACTGTTCTGATGAATTCTCGTAGTGAAACAGAGAATGGTTCACTCTAGTCTTTCCTTCCTCACCGCTGGCCAGATGCCTGGCGAGCTCACCCTGACCACATGGCCCAAGTGAGGCACTGAGATAATGTTCACGATCTTGGATGAAAGATCATCCAGTCTTCTAAGAACACAGTGAAATAATATTTTGATAAGACAGAATTTTAAAATTGCTCAGTCCTGTGTCAGGCCAGTTATCAAATTATCTGTAAAAAAATCACTTCTTTCCTAATCACAGTATTCTTTTCCCATTCCTGTAAATAGGCATATGGTATTGACATTTTTTATATTTTTATGTTCTATATTAACTTATCTTCAATATAAATTTCATTTTATATCATTGTATATTCCTGGCCATTCTCTGTCCACTGAGCAGAAACAGATATGAACTTAAGCCCCATGCTTTTCTACCACTTTTTGGACCAGCGATTCAACTTTTTAGCAGAAAGAATATTATAAGTGCTTGCTAGTAGCCTTGAGTGGATCATTCCCCCAAATCTGATGTTTAAATAAATATCAGTGACAATAGCCACCAACATCTCCCCCAAACAACTAGCTATTGAAGATAGTCATCAGCCTGTATCTTGTGGACAAGAACTCAAGAAGTTGGTACATCTCAGGGAGGAGAAAGCCAGCAGGTACTGGAGGAGTCTGAGTCCCTTTCTTCCCTGGGGTCCCTTCTACTCAGCCCAGATATCCCCATGGTTATTATGCCTGACCCTGGAACGCTCCCCTGCTCAAAGTTGCTGAAGGCATCATCCTTTGTGCTCACTTAACACATCATGCTGCCTGGCTAATAACACCAAGTGCTCTGTCTTCCCATTAGTTCATGAGCTTTCCAATGATAGAAGCATAGCTGGTATATTGCAGACTGTTGAAAACTGAAGAATTAGTGATCAAACCGAGTAGGAAGCATCAAAGAGGCAAACGTAAGGTTGGGTCAACCAAGACTTATTGCTAAAGATGTTTAAAAAGTTTCTTTAAATAGTACTTTTTTTTCACAAATTATCCCTTCTCACTTGCTTTTTTTCTCTGAGTTGAGAGGTAAGAATAAGGTTGGAGAACACTTAATAGTCACTGTTTTACTGCCATTATTTTAGTGTATTTTGTACACATATTTGGTGAAAAAGTTGAGAAAGTATATATTTTAGGCAAATAGGTTTAGTTACCATAAAGGTTCTGTATAAAAGAGAAATAAGGTTTTATAAAAATTCTATGATTTTTTTTTTAACTCTTTAGCAGGTAGATATTTCTAAATCACTGGAATAAGTTTCTCTTTATTTCCTGACTCCAGGTCTTAAACAATCTAAGAAAAATTTGCCTCTATTCATTTTTCTTGAATTTCAATCTACAAGTTAGCGTTTGACCATTACTCAGGAATGTATTTACCAAATGCAGGCTTATTTCCCCAAGCTTACTGAAAATGCATTTCTTAATATGTTATTGATTATCTTCCTTGCTATTTTGTTTGCTTGTAAACATACTAGCTTTGGTAGATAATGAATGTGAGAGGAAGGCAGGTAGCAAAATATTTAGGAACTGGATTTATTCTGCTCCTGGATAAACAATAATTGGATAATCCATGTTTTGTTTGTTTTACTTATCTAGAGCAAACACCCCGAAATTTCCCCAATTCCCATAGGTATTTCAGTTTTGAGAATGGAAACGACCTTGATGCATGGAACTTTCAAAACTGTAAACCATGTGCTACTGCCTCAACAAATACCCGTCTTATACAAAATAATGCTAATAGATGAATTTGGTAGAGACACATCCGTTGGAAAAAAACTTGGAAAAAATATCTTGTCCTAGTCTTTTTTGTCAAGAGATAGTTTTTTTAAGACTCTTTGTACGCTAATTACATAAACAGAGTAGGCTGGATTTACTGACATTTCAAACAGTAAGAAAACAGGGTTTTCTTTTAGGAGAGACACAGAAATAGAAATAATGACTTGTGATAATTTTCACTCCATTTTTAAAAAATGAAAATACGCCAACTCTCACTTGGCAGATTAAAACTAAACACCAAAGACATTTAAGTCCTATTTGCTTATGAGATTATAAGACTTTTCTGGTTTGTTCCATAAGTTTTTATATATTTGGAAAACACTCTCACACAAAGAAAACGTCACATGGGGACAAGCCAAAAGCTCTGCAGGAAGAGAAAAAAATAAGCAAAAAAAAAAAAAAAAAGTGCCTCCAAACTGTCCTACTTATTCCAAGTTCCAGATTGGCTCTAGACACATTAGACAACAGCTTTAAGGACTATCACAGAATGAAAAACAGGTGGTTATATAAACTGGCAGAAATGGTGTTAGGAAAGCTCCATTCTAAACTCACTGAAGGCCTACTGAGATGACTGGATTAAAAGCTTTTGAGACTCTGTCATGCTTCTCTATAGAGTTCCTAACACATGAAAACACTACAAAGTAAAGAGCCAAAAGCTACATCTTTTCAAAGATGGAGGGTTATTCATTTATCCAACTCATATTATTGGGCATTTTCCACGACTCAAATAAACAACTCTTCTTGGGGAAATAAGGATGAATAAAAGACAGTCCTTGAGAGTTACCTGCCTGATGAAAAGTGTATACTCTAGTAGGGGGAGGTTATTTGTACAAACCAAGACCAAGACTTTGAAAATATCAGTTATTTCTATTACTCATCCTCATGCCTTAAAGCTCACTGAGCCTGGTTGGCTTCTGCTGGCTAAGACAAAGGTTGAGCTCAACTACGGGAAATTCATGAGACAGGTGTAAACACGACCGCCTGCAATGAAACCATTTCAGCACATTCTGTGCTGAGGGCTCACTTCATTCATGGCAAGGAGAACAAAACTAAATTTAGGGAAGTGCGTTTGGAATAGAAGCTTGACTAGGAAAGGCTAACGTAGGACTTGCTCTTCAATTGCGTGAATTCCAAAGTGCTCCCTTCCGTGTCTAGTCTGGAATGCGAGCTGCAGTAGCCTTCAGGACGACTGACTTTGGAGGACCCGAGGAAAACTTACACTCCCTCCTCTACTTACATTACACCTTCTTGCTCGGGTTTCAACCACACGGCTAAAGTAAATGATGCGGCCAGCCTTGGAGAAGGAGGAGAAGAAAAGCAACTCTTGTGATTTCTGAAAATAAAACTCGTAGAATTGCCGGGGGCGTTGGGACGCAGGTCACGCCCGTCTGCGGGGACGCAGCTCCCGAGGCCTGCAGACAAAAGGGTGACGTAAGTCGCAGGTGAAGACCTGTGTGGGCAATCCTGAATGCAAACCCTCTGGCTGCAGAACTGAACACTCTCGGCAGCTGCAGAGCTATGGCAAAAAGTGCTCCGGGCTGGGAGCCCGCACGTTGCTTGGATTGGCACGGCTGACACAGTCTTGAAAGCTCCCACATTCTCCAGCCGTGGGAAAAGGCCCTGAGAGTCGGCCAACGAGATGGAAGCAAAATAGGCGAAGATCACTGTTTCGGTGACGTGGAACAAGAAGCCAAACCCCAGTGACAGAGCCGGGCCATTCATGTTTACCAAAGAGCATTCTCCTCCTGATAAAGCGTTCCTAAATAAATAATACGGCCAAGGCCGCCGGCCGGCAACACGTGCAAGCAGGGAGCGTTAGGTAACGCTGAGACACTCCGTTCTCGGGAAACTGCGGACACGTTTTCACACGGAGGTAATACCAGAGACGTTCTCGGCAAAGGCGAACACATGAGTAGCAGCTGGTATCTGGGAATCAGAAACAGAGTGTGAAGGAAAAGCACCCTAAGCAGGAGGACTTAGAGTCCCTGACGAGAACCACTACTGAACTTAAAAAAAAAAAGAAAGAAAATTGCGAAGTACAATGTCTGGAGTAAAACGCTCATTCTTTGGGCAAATATCTGCATGTTATTGAGCAAATCAAGCACTTTAAAAGTCCACAGGACCACCCGTTTTATAACACATATACATATGCCTCTCTTTTCACTAATCTATCTCAGCACAGTAAGTTCAGATTGTGACTCTAGAGAATTAGCACTATCTACTCTGCTTAGCAAGGTAAAGAATTGTGTAGATTTTCTTTACACACGCACCGTATGGCATAACACAGAGCTCACTTGCAGATGTCCGAAAGCGAGCTGGCAAAGCACTTTGGGCCTTTCCCCCTTAGCCCAGCATGTGCAGCAACTTTAAGCCCAGGGTAAAGCTGCTTAGAAACCCAACGCCATCTGTCTATCCTATGCCTTAGTATTTAGCAAACGTTTATGTTCCTGTTTCCTCATATGCCTACGTAGCTGTGGGTTAAATATGGACCCGTAATACTGTGTAAGTAATTGCATTGATAAATAAGCTGAGTTACCATTTCTTTATTGCATTTCGACCAGTCCCCTCAGTGTGACAAATGGCTCTTCACAGGACCGCTGTCCCTCGTTGCCTGGCAACGCTGCAGTAACCCCTGGTTACTTTGAGCAAATAGGCCACAACAGCAGGAACGCTGCAAAGACGACTTGGCCGTCCGACTACGGGATTCTGCACAGCACACACCTGGTTACCTGAAACACTGCGGTCGGCTTGGTGGCCCTCCTGGAACTGAGCTCCCCAAGCTTTCAGCAGGTGCCTCAAGCCGGGGGAGGGACCTGGAAAGGCCAGGCATGCATAATTTTAAAGTAGCAGTACACCTGATCCTATAATCCCCTTCGCCCCTCCCCTCTCTGCTGCCCTGAACCTCCATCCACTTAATCCTGTAATCAAAATCATCTGCCACTATTACTAACAACAATTTCCAGAGCCTTCTCTCTTTTCTGGGACACAAACATTGATAACCTAACAGCTTGGTCCATGAATGAAAGGTTTTTTTGATCATTCAGGTGTGACTGCATTCTTTAGCCCAGGACACCCTCTTGTAAATACTAATGCTTCTCTAAATTACAAAAAACATCTGATATATCTAAAAAGGTTGCATTTGGGTGATTGGGGATTTTAATTACACTATAGAAGCAACAGAATTGCTGACTTTTTAGCTGTCTGATCAGATATGAATATGTATTTCTGAATGCATGTTTGATGTCAATTCTATGTAGTTTCTATTACATCTAAAACTCTTTTTTCTAGCATTTGGGATATCTCATCCTAGACGAGAGGTTTAAAATCAACTGAACATTCTCTTTTTATCTTAAAAATGGAAAACTCATTTGGGAAAGAACTAGGCAATTGTGGTTTTGTTTTTTATAAGTTATCACATACAGAGAAATATTTAGAAATGAGAGAAACATTTGTATGGTGTTTCTTGTTAGTAATGCTGCCGGAGACAAACCCAAAGCGTCCTCTCTCAGATTTTCTTTAATTTCTCTTCCATGAGAGATCTGAAAACCACAACCCTTTAATACATCGATTAGAATGAGGTGCTTCTGGAGGAAACCTTCACCTTTTGTGAAAATACCCTATTCTCTACTTATTATAATACCCTTGCAAGGGCAACTTTTTACATTAAAAACATGTCTTAATGTAAAACTAGCCAATAGGTAGGAATTCTGAGAATTTGGGAAAATATGATTAAAAATTGATATATAGGATACAGAGACTTAGACAAATGAACTATTCAAACCTGACACAAAACACACAACCAATATTTATTTGAACACGTTATTCGACGGCTCCCTTCCCTTTATTCCCAGTAGACTAACTTTAACCTTTAATTGTGGGGCTCCAGCGTATCTTTTGGGTCGCCATTCTCGAGATAAGAATTCTCCTACCACATAACTCTGCTTTGTAGTCATGACTCAAAATAGACAATCTAAGATTAGCTCCTCTCCTCCACATTCAGAAGCACCGCCTGTAATTTGCAAAGGCAGACAGTGGATTGACAGATCCCTTAACTTTTACATTCTGCACTGTCAATCCTGAGGACACATCTGGTAAGTGAATTGGGCACCAGCAGTTCCACCTCATGGGGCCTGAGAAAGAAGTACCCCAAAAAACGTGTGCAGGAAGTATCATTAAAGCCGATGTGGCCTTGTGCTACTTTTTTTCGTGTATTTCAGGGGAGTCACTGAGTATTTCTTCTGGTCTAGGGCAGCTTGGTTTGGCTGGGGCTGGACCACCTGATTTGGCCTCACTCTCTCATCTAGCCGTTGGCTTGGCTGTCATGGAGATCTGTCCTAGGAGAAGAAAAGTTCCCACCAACATAAGGTAAAGAGCCCTAATGTGTAAGGACTTTACAGGCCTCTGTTTATGTCATACTTGTGAATGTTCTGTTGGCCAGAAAAGTCACATGACCAAATGCAGACTCAAGGGCTGTGAAATAAACCCCAATCTTCAAAGGAGGAATGACAAAGGCAGATCACAAAGGGGCATACATACAAAATGGAAAGAAACGCTGGCCGCATTCTACCACAAAGAGTTGCCATCAGTTTCTCTTTCTAACTGTAAAGACATATCATGCCTCATTTAAATCAGGATTTTCTTGTTTTGAAAAAGTCACAAAAAAATTGCATTTTAGTTAGAAAATCCTACACAAGTTCATACTCATGATTACTTTGGAAAAGCTGACAATAATAATCTTAGTTTTTCAAGCACTTGAGACTTCTCGTTGATGGACGACATGAAGAGGTAACCCCCATTCCGGAGTTTTTAGTATCCATAGATCTACTATTAAAATTGATTAACCTCTGGCATAACTGATCAAGAAAAAAAAAAGAGTGGACGTATAGTGTTAGATATGAAAAGAGAGGCATAAAATAAAGGTGTAATATGATTACAAATAAAAAAAAATATTGTAGAGAATTTTAGGAGAATTAAACTTGAATCCTTAGACAAATCGGACAAATTCCTAAGAATATTTCCAACCTAAGCTGATTCAAGAATAAAGAGGGATAGAAACAACCCAAATGCCCATTAACTGCAGAATACAAAATAAATTGTAGCATATTCATGCAATGCGATGAGATAAACAATGAAAGACAAACGAACTACTGCTACAAGCAAAAACATGGAGAAACGTCACAGATATGGCAGCGAGTGAAAGAAGCCAGACACACCAAGACTATACTGTATGATTCGATTTATACGACGTTCAAACAGTCAAAGCTGATCTATGGTGACAGAACAGTGCTCGCTCTTCAAAATAGAGCATCACCTGGGAATGGGTTCAAGGAAGCTTGCAGGAGTACTGGGGATTTCTGTATCTTGATACTGGTGGTGATTACACAGGGGGATGGATCCGGTTGAAAAAAATTCATCAAGCTGTATACTTAAGATCTGTATACTTTGTGAAATGTTTACAAACATGATTAAAAAATGTTTACAAACATGAATCGTTCTATTTATTAAATAGTCTACAGTTAAATTTCTCCCTGCAAGAAAAACAGTGGGCCCAGATAAATGTGCAAATCAGTTATACCACACATCTCTAAAAACTGTAATTTCAATTTTTACAAACACTCTTGCACATGGAATAAGAGAATACTTTCCAACTTATCTTATGAAGCTAGCATAATCTTGAGATATATAAATATATATGTGTATGTATGCATATAAATAGACAAGCATAAAATAGGAAACATGAGAAAGAAAAATTAGAAACCAATATCACTTGGTAGATAAATATAAAGAAAAAATTTCTGAGTAAAACATAAGCACATGGAATCCAGAACTATACAAAAAGCTTAAATCTCCTGACCAACTGAGTTTATTCCAAAACTGCAAAAATGGCTTGAATTAAGATATAAATGTAATTCGCCATGAAAATGGATTAAAAGAAAAAATTCCTATGATTTATTTAGGATCAAAGTCCTTAATAAAGAATTTATTTATTTAGAGCCAAAACTATTTACTTAAGGCCAAAATTAATAAACTAAAACGAGGAAACTGCTATAACTTGAAAGACAACTTAAAAAAACCAACATCATAAAATAATCATCATCATAATTAGCACTTTTATTAAAATCAGGAGAACAGGGACACCCATGATCACTGCTTCTATTCAACATTTTACTAGCCAGTGCACTAAAATAAGGAAAATTAGTTAGAATTTTAACCTTTTTCTACATACACGAAACATGTGCATTCTATATAAAATAGATTCAACGTTCTGAAAAAGTTTAGCAAAATGCTTCCTATTTTCTGAAAATTCTCTTATATTTTCTTTTGTAATCTACTGAACCAAAGTGATGCTTGCAATGCTTAAAATTTAAAGAGTAAATTAAAACAATTTTTTCTTGTTGAACAGCAATAATTCACACATAATTTTGTTTCCTAATTCTTAGTAAGGCTGCTAATACAAGAAGGTACCTAAGAAGTAGTATACCAGTAAAAGTGGTATGTGTCATTTGAAGACAAAAGTTTGAAGGGCCGGTGATTGAGTGGTCTTCTCCTCTGATCATATTGAGATGGACCATCCATCATGCAGGTCTCCAAATGACTACCGTACCTAGAACACACAGATTACCTGCAATGAACAGGTAACACAAGGGATATGCAGTATGAGTAAGTAATAAATCCATGTGGTTTTAGTACTGCTTGTGATGGTAGCAGGAACTGCTCTACGTGATTCCCAGGTCTTGCTGCATTTCCTCATACGCTACACCTGCACTGGGATAATTGCTGACACTCTCATCAGACGTACTTGGAAACAAGGTTGGTACACTCTGGACAACTAACAACCTACTCTGCAGCCATAAAAACATATGTCCTTCAGCTAGCTGGCAGGTCCATCCCTGGAGAGTGGATTGTCTACTTGCAGTGCCCGGAAGGGGGCTGTCACATCTTTATTTGTTCAGTTATATCTGGAAGCAGCAACTATTTGGCCCACAGCAGATGAGAAAGTCCTTTAGCAAGGAATGTTGGACCCAGGTGATTGGAAAATGGATATCAAAACAAACAAACGAACAAAAATTGGCCAGCACCTTCTAAGATGGGTCATAGAAAAGGAGATAATTCATTCTAGAAAGCAAAACTCTCCAAGAGAAAGGCGGCTACCAAACAAGAGCCTGAGGACGGAAGAGGACAGGTAGGGGCATGGTGACATGAGAAGAATAAGCAAGCACACAGAGCAGTAGCAAGTCAAGTCAGAGAAAACCAGAAACACAGGAGGACCACCTAGAAAACAGTCTCACTGCCAGCCACACACTCCACCTGGCAGGGCAACTAGAGGCTTCTCCTTTATACTACCCTCACTGGCCCATCAAGTGTTAGGAAGAAGCTCCATTTTCACTCCAGGAAAATGCCAACAGGCTATATAAGAAAAGCTGCCTTCCTTGGAATGGATTAGAGCTTTGCCCAGGAACTCAACGGACATTGACTTCTCAGAACTGTTTGATCCTTGAGACCATGCTCAGAACCTTGGTCATGGAGTCTCTGCCTCCCAGAGAATTCCGTTAATGGTAGCGCCAAGCAGAGCCCAAAAGGAACAAGCCACAAAGAGATAAGCCACATTAGCCAGAGTCCTGCCTTGATCAGGAAATGTGAGCCTTGAGAACTCATTCTGCCACAGTGAAGGAATGTTCTAGGACCTGAAGAGGCAGTTACTGAAAAGACTAGCATAGCACCATACTTAGTTTTGCTGTTCAGCCCCTTCTCACACAAGACACAGAGAAGCTGGTGAAGGATGTAGTGTGTTTTAGGGAGATTTCAGAGAAAGGAAAAGATAAGGTTAAACGAATGAAGCACATACCCTCCATCAGAGCATCATGAGAAGTGAACCAGTCAGTGGTTGAGCATACATGCTCCGGAGACAGACTGGGTTAAACCCCGGCCCCACTACCTACTAGCAGCGTGTTCTTGGATACGTTACTTAACCTCTTTCTGCTTCAGCTCCCTTGTCTATACAATGGAAGTATTACCTACCTCCTGGGGTTGTGACTGGGTTTTCACTGTTAGCTCTCATTACACATTTTCCAACTTATACTTAGTTTTTCTATAATCGTATATCCCAAGGCAAGAGAGAGAAAATACTACCATTCATTTCTCCATCATTAGAGTTTACCAAATAGATGACCTCATTTGATCTTTACGACAACCCTACAAATTACACAGAGACAATGCCACTCCCAATATACACATGAAGGGAATGAGAATCAGGGCTGAAGTGGCTTTCTCAAAGTCACTTAACTGGTAAGTGGCAAAGCCTGGACAAAGGCTCCGATTCTCTAGATGGAGTCTAGTGCTCATCATCCTACACTAAGGCTTTACTGATCAGAGGCTTCACAGAAGCGATGGGGTGTTGAATCGTGTCTGAGTGATGACAGTTCTTACAGATAGAGAACAATGAGCATTTCAAGTGAAGACGCTGTGTGTGGAATAAGATCACCCTGCATTTATGGAACACATATTTCCTGTAGACACCTGCAGAGAAATACAATTCAGCCCTCTAAAGTAGAATTTATCAGATTTCCAGGTTTTTCTAAAAATGGTCAAAGCATTCACAAGAGTATTATAGTAACTTCTAGGAGCCTTTGTTTTTTATTCAACGGCTCAGATCTAGCAGATATCATTCTAATGCCTTGATCAAGATTGTGGAACACATTCTCACACTTATTAAATTATGCAAACTCTCAGATGACCAAAGAATTGTATTGGTTTGAGGCATAAAAGCTTCACATTGATATTTCAGGGTACACTGGGACACTTGATACCACTGATAGCATGTGGCAGGCCATCTAATTCCTGTCTGTTCTTTCTCCTCACCCTGGGCAAGGGCCCAGACTGAGCCTGGCAGGTGAATTCAAGAGTGGCTTTCTAGATCTGAGCCTGGCAGCGAGATAACAGCTGTGAAGCAGTATGGGACAGGCAAGTTAATGGCTGGCGAGCAGGACGAATAGGTGGGTGTGGGCCTGAAAACGAAAATGACACAATGTGGGGAAAGACAGCAGGCAAGCAGAGCACAGAAGTGAGTTCAAGCCAAACAGGCCATCGTCAATAATTAAGGGTCAAGTTTCTACAAAGAGCCATGTTCCTCGGAGTGACACAGCCCCCCGCTTTCACAAAGTGGGAAAGCCCTGGATTGCCTGAAACCCATGGGTATGTGGTTTTAAAATTATTTTGAGAAAGTTCCATTGCACCGAGGAAGAAAACCTGAAGACATATCAGGATTTAGGGGACAGTGAGCTAAGCAGAAAGAGTGGTGTACTTAGTCTTAGAAACTCAATCCAGCTGAATAACATCTAAAATAGTCCTGCAGAGTGGGGGAAAAAAATGTGCTACATTTAGAGTAAAATGAAAGAAATAAAAGTCATGACGGTAGGAAAAAAATAGTTTTGCTCAGGAGAAAAAGCAAACATGACGTGTTTGAGAGCTTTTGTGTTTTAATTGAAGGAAAATAATATGGACTATGCCATATCATCAAACTCTTTTTAAAGGCCTGTGTAATTCCCCATGTAACTTATTTATGCAGTTTATTAATATAATTTTTAGGTTCAGAAGCCAAAGAATTCAATAAGAAAGGGGCAAACATTAGAAAAATGATTAGGATATAAAAACTTGAGCAAAATACATTTGTAGAACAGCTTCAAAAACAAATGCAAACACTATCCTTATTGGTATAGATAGATTGAGAAATAAGAGATTTTACTTGGAAATTGCATATAACAGAAATGACATGATGCTCAGTTCTGATGGGACTAATTACTGTTAGCGCTCAAACCAAAACTCAGGTCTCCTGATGATGAGGCCAGCCTGATGTCTACCTCATGCCACACTCACGAACATTCTGATTTTTCGTGTAAAATCAAAATGTTCATGAAGAAAGAGATTAAAGAACATGAGCATCTGACCGACCCTTTGAAACAGTCATGATACTGATAGTCATGTTAACTGAGTGTACGCTATGTGTCAGGCATCGTGTCGAAAACGCGATCTCATCTAACCAAGATGAAACCCTCCAGCAGCAATTAATACTATCACTATTTTAGATACCAGGATGCTGAGCCCTGGGTAGTAAATAATTTCTTAAAGTCTGACAAGTAATATTCAGGAAGAATAAGATTCAAATCTAGCACCATCTAAATCTCACCACAATGCCCGATTGTCCACGAAAGCAACAATCGCAGAGAAGATTCAAGCATTAGACATTTTCTTATATTCTAAATACATCCTTTAAAGTTATGATAGCAAGCATCTTCCTACGGCACTATGCTACTCTAACTGATCAATGGATGCTAATCCTAAAATAACTCTTGATGTCAAGCCTTGGCTTTTGGCTTAAAAATATAAAGAAATTTATTTTAGGAGGGAACAGACAGCTGTCAGTTTACCTGTGATTCACAAAAGCATCCACTTTGGCTGTAGTGTATTCAGATTTCTCTAATTTTGTTATTCTAGAATGACATGAATATAGTACTTCAGAAGGATCATCTGAGAAAAAGCCATGAAGATGAATAAAATGAGGAGTAAAGCACAGTTTTGAATGAGTACTTGATAAGATTGAAGTTATTGGCAATAAGGGAATCACTTTATGTAGGGGCAAATGAATCAACGATAATTTTAAGCTAAAGTACCACTATAAGGGTTGTAAAATTCTTTCTACTTGGATAAATATTCTCTATTTGAATTGCAGCTTGCGTTGAGAATGTAATAAAGAGTAACCTAACTTGACAAGTTAGTAGGACCACACAGAGGAGGCTCTTTGCTAGGCGGGAGCATGGCTGGACACCAGAACTGAAACAGAACTAGAATACAGTCTGCAAATGACCCATCTAAAGCAGGATTGAGTTCAAAATAAACTAGTATGAGCAAAGGCCTGATGGGATATATAATAGCTAAGAAAGAGGACAATAGGAAAGAGTCACTTGAAGATTGATTGTAGAACTTACCAGTATATTCTCGCCATCTCTCAAAGGGAAGGCCATGTTTGCATCGTGTCTGATCAAATACCAACATATAGCTAGCAATTAACGATTTCTTGAATGAAGGAATGAGTGAGTGATTGAACAAATGACCCAAATCTATAATGCAGCTCATGGTTGGGGTGTCAACCTATATGCTCAATAACCATGTTTATGCTCCAATTTCAGCTTCAAGGGAACACAAAAAATCCAAAACTATACCAAAATTCAATAGCTCTGAGAACTTCTGAAAACATCAACATAAGGAAAAGAGAGATGTGAAAAATGGCAGTGGGAAAAACAAAGTCAGAAGGGGGGAAATTTTTTTAAAAAATTTGGAACAAGCTCCGAAGTTCGAAATGAACTTTTTAAAATTCGACATTCTATTCTGTCTTTAACATGCAAGCTCAGCTTGTTCTAGTCAGGACAAAATCTTGAAAAATAAAACCTACTGAGTTTGCCTCTGAGAGCAGAGAGATGATACACAAGCAGCAAATGCTCTGTACCTGGTTCGGCATCACTCCGGCAGGCTGTGACCCTCCTGTCCTAAGCCGCTCAATGGTTTCTGCTTCTTATTCTCTTTCCATTTCCATTGTAAACACAATACCTCCCCAACAAGATTCAATTCTTCCTCTTGCTTTTCATAAGTTTATTTGACAGAGCACATTCAGTTGTGTGGGGTCTTTTTGTTTGTTTGTTTCATATTTACTATTAGTATTACTCAGGCAATTAACAATATCAGTGACCTTCACTGAGTGCTTACAATGTGACAGGTTCTATGCTAAGAAATTTTCATATCTTCTCATTATTTCTCACGAAACTCCATTTATCAGATGAGAAAACCGTTGTTTGATGTGTTCAGTTGATACGTGGCTAATAAGTGCCAAAGGTAGTATTTGAACTCGAACTGTGATAAAAAGTTAATCACGGAACTGTATTGAAAGAGAAAGTTTAAAAATAATATGAAAGACATAAAAAGAGATATAATCAGTCAAGTGGGATATAAGACGGAAATCAACAAACAAACATGACAAACATGTCCAGACTCATGGATGTGGACAGTGGATAACTGGTTACCAGAGGGAAGAAGGGGAAGGGAGAGGTAGATAGAGGTAAAAGGGGTCAAATATTCGGTGACAGAAAGAAATCTAACTTTGGGTGGTGAACACACACTGCTATGTGTATACACACACACACACACACACACACACACACACACGACATACTGTTGAATTAAGCACTTGAAGCTTATTTGATTTTATTAATCAATGTCACCCTAATAATTTTTAATAAAAAGAAAATGTAACTCCCCAAAAAAACTACATCGTGGTGCAATTCGTAATAAACGTAAAGCTGTCAAGAACTTCATGAGAAGAGTGTCTAAAAATTTTAAGCAAAAACTTTCAGAAATACAAGTAGAAATTTTTAGAAAATGAAATAATTTAGAGGATTTTAACATATTTCTCTGAATGTAAATATAGAAAATTGGAACAATACTTATAATAGACATATTATAAAATAAATGAAAATAAATCAACTGAAATAGATATATTTCAATATTTATACCTGAAACTAAAACTCCTTTTTCAGTGTGTGAAACATTTACAGATATTACCACCCAAAGAACACTTTTGTAAGTTGTAAAAAAAAAAAAAAGATGCTTTAAAGATCACATTCTCTGACCATAAAGACTGGGAAATGAATAACAAAGATGTGAACAAATTTAACAACTTTTAAAATATTGTCTTAAATTACCTTAAAAAAAATAAAACAGAGCTGACTTTTCAACAGAAACAATGAAAGCGAGAAGATAACTTAATGTCATCTATGAAAAGTTGAAAGAATATAGATGGCAGCACAGAATTCTATCCTCAATGAAATTTAAAATCAAGGATGAAATAAAGACATTTTCTAATTAACAAAATTTGAGATTTTTTAGCCAGTATATCTGCACTTCAAGTAGAACTAAAAGAAATCTTTCCATAAAAATTAAATAAATAAATTTAAATTAAATTAAAAAAAAAAAAGAAATTCTTCAATGGGAAGGAAAATGAACTGAGGGGTGGGGTAGGGTGAATGTGTGTGTAAACATAAATGAGTACCTAAGGTACAAAACAATAAAAGTAATGGTTTGGGGCATTTACATTGAATAAAGTAAATTAATTTAATGAAAAAAAGTAAAACAAAAATTTGGATGGGATAAAGTCAAAGAGTTTGTCACTATCTAAAAAAAGTATTAATTTATGTTTGCCTCTAAGAAATCAGAGATTCGTAATTTCAACCTTTGTATGACTACAAAAAGAATTGAAAAATAATGAAACTGTGAGCTAGTAAAGAAGAAAATGGGATAACAGAAAATTTTTAACAATTCAAAGAGGTTGAGAAGATAGAAAGAGGAACACGAAGAGGTGGGAAATTATATAACAAATTTGCAGGGAGTATCTGTAATTATTTTCAATGTTAATAAGTTATATAGTTAAAAGACCATGATTATCAAGCTTATATGCAACTTATATAGGATACTTAAGAAAGATTTTAAAAAAGTAAAAGGTTGGACAGAGTTATATCAAGCAAACACTAACCAGGAGAATCAGGGGTAGTTAGAGTATCTTCTCAGAAAACACAGACTTTAAGAAGCATTTTTAGAGATAAAGAGGTGCATTATATAATATTAAAAGAGTCAATCCATGAGAACATAAATTACGAATTTATATATTTGTGTTTACAATTTCCACTTATATATATATTTGATAGAATTAACAGGGAAATAGATAAATCCACAATAAAATCAAAAGATTTTAACCCACCTGTACTAATAAATGGATCGATAACGATTAAAAAGATTTTGAAGCAAAGCTATCAAACTTGACACAATTAGCAGAGAGCACTGTTCCTAATCATAACAGGATTGATATTACTTTTAAATGCACATAAAATATTTACCAAAAACTTTAATACGCTTGGCCATGAAACAATTCCCAACAAATTTCAAAATATTCAAGTAAATCAGAGTATATATCAATAAGATCACAGTGAAATTATGCTAAAAATCAATAACAAAGATATTCAAAAAATCCTTAAGTGTTTGGAACTGAAGCCATATATTTCCAACATATTTCGTGAATAAGTCATGGATAAGTTATGGATCAAAAAAAAAATAACAACACGGATATTAGAAAATAATGATAATGACAATAAGACATTATCATTATTTTGAGCTTAATGATAATGACAATAAGACAACAAAACCTCCTTTAAAAGGAGTAAAGAGCCTAAAAGCACATATGATGAAAAGGATATATTTAAAATTTAATCAGATGATAATCTCAAGCAATTGGAAGAGAATAAATTGAACCCCCTGCCTCCAAAAAAATAAAGAAAATAATCAATGAACACAAATCTAAGGGAAGGATATTATATAACAGAAAAAATTTTAGAAAAGTCATTCCTCTGAAAAGGCTAACGAAAGGATAATTAATAGATTTCGTTTCGCACCCCGCCCTTCTCTGCTCTGGCCACAGCGATTCTCACAGTTTCCATCCCCGCCAAGTCCTCTCAGCCTCTCTGGCTTCTCTGCTCCTTCCCCGCACCCCATATCTGACCAAGCAGTGCCCAGCGTTCCTTTTAAAAACAAGTTCAGATGTTGCTGATTCTGTAAAACGTTGGAGGTACTTTCAGTACACTGCAGCCAGTTTATGCGATAGCATCGCTTTCAATTCCTTAAAGACAAGTACGACCTGTTCGTTTCAGTGGCCCCGATTTCCTGAAATAGTGTCTGTATTGCTATTCTAGAGCTACTGCAACAATAAATGACCAAAGACTTGTACACAAATGTTAACAGCAGCTTTATTCATAATAACCCAGAATTGGAAACAACCCAAATTTCTATTAAATGGTAAATGGGTAAATAAATTGTGGCGCCTCCATACCATGAACTACTACTCAGCAATGAAAAGGTACAGACTACTGATACATACCATGTAGATGAATCTAAAACACCTTATGCTATGTGAAAGAATCCAGAAGCAAAAGGCTAACACTGTATTATTCCACTATCACTGTGTTATTCCACTATCATGATGTTATGGAAAAGGCAGAACGGCAGAGACAAATCGATTTTATTCCCACTGGCTACGCGTGATGGAAAGGGATCGGCCAGAAAGGGACATGAAGGAAATGACTGATGTTATAGAAATATTTTGATCTACCATCTTGCATGACGTGAAGGTTACATGATTATGTAAATTTGTCAAAATTCATTGAATGGTACATTTTTTAAAAGGGGGAATGTTACTATGTGTAAATTATAACTCAAAAAATTTGACGCAAATCAATCGACCAAACAAACTGACAAGATCACTTAGCGGCTAAGTACTGGATTCAGTTTCTATCTCTTGTAGTCAATATTTACATAACTTTGGCCATAACCAAGCCTTTGTTTCTTCACGTAAAACTGAAATAAAAATAATAGCAATATCTACCTGATAGATTTGTTCGGAATACTAAATGAGATAATGCATGCAAAAGAATTTAGAACTGTGTCTGGCACAGAGTTAGGTGCTCCTTAGAATAGGCTATTATTCCTTGGACCCAAGTATAATGAATGGAGTATGAAATCATGGGAAAAGATACGGAAATATAGATTTCAAAGAAAAATAAGAGCATCTGCTCTGACCTGTGCTGATGATCAGGGTTCTAGCACAGTGGGTGTCCAGCTTGCCTTCACTGCCTCTCACTCCACCAGAAAGCGAAACTCTCAGTAACTCACTGTCAGAAACTGATCTTCCACGGACTGTCGGACATAAACGTTGCTCCCTCTCAGGCTGTTCCGTGACCTTGTAGCCATCGTGACTGGCCATCTCATCACTTCCAGCTGAAGCCCCTGCTGTTATTCAATTAAGCCTGGACACCAGACCAGAGGCTCCCGGACAGACAGTCCCCAGCCTAGTTCTCCTGTGGGCACAGCACACACACGGCGCACGCAGGCAGAGCAGAGCGATTAACGGTTAGATTTGGATTTTTCTGGTTCACCCTGCACCGCAGGCAAAAAGTAATGTTCCTTTGGGTTTGCACAGTGTCTGCATGGAGTGAGTCACTTAGTCCCATAAGGTAAATGGAACTCATTAAATACATTCATAAAAGCAATTAAGATATTTTAGTAACACCACAAAGTATTTACACAACCCATATAAAATACCATTTTATATGGTATATAAAATATGGTATATATGGTATATATGGTATATATGGTATTTATAGCCAGTCTTCAAACAGCTCTGAAACAGCACATTTATCCTCGGCTTATTGATTAAAGAAACATGACATGTTGCAAACCACATTTTGGCATGTTTCTAAATATTTTGTGAACATTGTAGATTGCTTTCTTAATATGAGATTTGTGAGTCCATATCAATAGCCAACACTGTTATGGTCTATAACTGTTAAACCTTTAGGGAAAAGAAAAAGATGATGCGTATGGTGGTGGGGTAGCCGCCCTAGAAAAAGGCAACCAGAAAGGAATCGAGTGTAAAATGTTTTCTAAAAACATACAAATCATATAAAAGTACATATATGCCAGTGGTTCTATAAATTCTCTGCCTCCTCTCACAAACCAGGCAGAAATATTTCCTCTTCTCTGTTTCCACAGCATTTTGGAAATGCCTCTAAGATGTCCCCTTACTGTGACTCCTGCCAGTTTCTCCCAGGGGTGTTGGGAGACACAGGAGCCGCAGAAGAGAGAGAACCCCTTGGGGATTAGGCTTTGAAGTTCAACAACCTTAACCTCTGACCTCAGTTCCACCATTTACTAGATGCGGATCCTTGAGCAAGTTATTTAACCTTTCTGTCCTTCTATTTGTTTTTTGACTTTGTTGGGAGCCTCAACTGAGAAATATAAGTGCCCAATAAATGGTGACTACAGATGACATTGTTGAAATAAGTGTTTTTATTTTGAGAAATTTAATCTTGTAAATGACTCTGCTTTCCTCTTTGTTTTGACCCAGGAGAAGCTTACAGACCACTTTTTCTGACCATCTCAAGTAACTGAAACTTCGTAGACCCAAATGATATATGATTCTTGTTGCAACTGTATCCCTAGTTTTATTTCTAATTATTTCACTGACAATATTTTTCTTTCTATTTGACTGTCTCAGTAATGTACTTTTACTTTTGTAGAAGTATGTATGTGTGTATGTCTATTACATCAAATCTTCCATGGAATAAATAAGTATATGTGTAAATAAATAAATACATTTAAAAAAATTCTACATGGTATGCATATTTATGAACTAGGAGCTCTAAACTCAATGGATATGTCTTACTATTGTATTCAACATTTCATAGTTTCTGAAACATAGAAGGAATTCAATGCCTGTTAAATGAAAGAGCATATTTCTCAGCATTATGTTTTTTTGTTTGTTTGTTTTTTTTTGCCTTGACCGGTAAGGAACCTGCTCAAATTTTATAAAAAAGAGAAGAAAGTCTCATGAGCGTTATCTAAAAATGATGAATGCATGTAGTCTTCACATTAAGGTCCATTTGGGGTTAAGTAAATCATACTCTCTCAAGGGCCCATGGTAAATACAGCAAAGTTTATGGCTCGATACTGACCATCTAGTGATCTTTTCCTCCATATTTCAGTATATTAACGCTAAGTTTATGACAAGGGAATATAATTCTGATTTCAAAGATAACAGTAAAATCAGTTTTTTAAGTCAGTCTCAGAGAGTAAATAATGAATAAACAGAGTCAGGGATAGTTATGCTGGATGATCTTGGACATTTAGTCCTTGTTTCATGAAGCTCAAAATTGAACTAAGGCTTTTAATCGAATCTAAATGGCTATCACTTGTCTCAGGAAGGGGTGATAAATTAATGGTGTGAGCAGAAACCGGATTCATATATAATGTCCTAATTTATAAAGAAAAAAAAAATGTGTGGTAAGGAAAAAGTGCAAGGCGCTTCCAGTTTCCATGATCTCGTTTACCTTATTAGTACGTTATTTGCAAAATTATTTGATTTTCTTTTTGCTCCAAACTTTCCTTGGTTTTCTAGATGGGGCAACAGCTGCTTTCTAGGTCCTGAAAGACCCAGCGGCTCATGATTCAGTGCCCATCAATTGCTGCGCCCTTCCCCTCAAAGCTCTGTCAAATGAACCGGAAAACTGAGAAAAAGCAGACCCCGCCACTCTCTGCACAGACTGATAATTTATGCTAAATTTTTATCAAATGTGGGGTCTGCACAGATACCTGCTTGGGACTACGTTTGACTCACCTGGTATCTGAGGAGCAGATAAATCCCAACTGAAACAGTTTAAATTAAAAAAAAAAAAAAGGAAACTTGAAATGTTTTCATCTCTCAGGATTTGTATGGCTGCCCCCATCCCCACCTCTACCCTTCCTTTCTTCTTACTTTTAGAAAACAATCTTATATTCTAAGTTTGTTCACTATTTTTCTAGGTTTGTGTCTGATTTTAATAGAATACCTGTGTCATTAGTACTACTTTGAAAATTAGAGTATGGGCAAAGTATTCACCTGGTGTGAATAAGTGAAGATAACCTTAACAGAGAATTATGGAGCAGGTTTCTGAAAAAATATCACAAAGCACTACTGTATCCTAAATATTCATTAAGTCAAGTTAAATGGCACAATCACATTAAATCAGGGACCAATCAAGAGTATTTGGACATTAAGATAAATGAAAACTCCAACTGACTGAAAAAATAAATTACATTTTTAAGTTCAATGCAAGACACTGCTCCAAGCGTCCCAGTGAATGAATAAGAAATAGCAAGTCCCACTTCCTGTTCCTCTCTTATCTGGTTGGTGTTTGGTGGTCGCCCTCTGGGACTATTCTTAGCTCCTGTTTGGAACTTTAAGTATATTAGATGATCTTCAGAATTCCATTCTTAATTTTCTTCTCGACTATCTAATGACTCCCACTGCTAGATCCCAGCCCCACACCTTTCATGTGACTTCCAGTTTGGCTTGTTTAACAATCTACGTGACACATCTATCTAAAGCCTATGCCATTTCCTCAAGGACCACTACTCTGAACCGACTGCTCCACCCATCATCCTCAACCCCCGACCCCCGATATCTGATGAGTCAACAATATCTCCTGATTCTCCTTTACATCCAGCTCTTCCTCTCAGTGCTATTTTAGCTTTAAAAAAAAATTCCCCTTAAACGGGATTGGCAGACAATCGCCTTGCCACTTCATTGATCTCCCTGACCCTGGTCTCCTTACCATTCAGCCCACAAACGCTTCCATCATTGCTGGCCACCTGATGTCACCATCCTGTTTAAAAGTTTCCAATGAGTTCTCCTTGTCTATAAGAGAAGACTAATATTCATTCCATCGGTCTACCTATTCATTCATCTATCTCAACAATTATTCATTCAACTCCTACTGAAAACCAGGCACTGTTTGTGCTGAACGTGTAGTAGGGAGTAACAGACACGTTCATGTTTCTCTGAACGCCTCACACCTTATCTCCATCCCCTCTCCCTACTTTACTTGCACCCTACCCTCCATTCACACCAGTATCTCAGCTTCCCAAATATACTCTCTATCTATACCTTCGTGTTTTCACACATCCTAGGTTCTCTATTCTAAAATTGCCTCCTCTTTTGCTGTGAAGTGTGAATTCCTAATAATACTTAAAGACCAAAATCAAGTGTCACCGCCTCTAAAAAACATTCATAGTCTATCCCAGAGGGGGTGGACCACTCCCTTAGAGCAACCAGTAGAGTTTTATTTCTATGATTAAACATCTTTCCATTAATAAACTTTTATTCAACATCAACAACAAAGCCAACAACTAAGTGCTAGATGATTGCTCATAGTTTTCTATTTTTCTTATTTTTATTTCATCTTTAGCATCTCACACAATACCTACCAAACATTAAATGTATGTTGAGTAAAAAAAATTTTTTCCTCATCCCACTTTATAAATGTAAAATGTAAAGTAGTTTGGTAAAATGAAGAGTCTAATTCTAATAATGGAGGCAAGACAAATGAATCTTAAACAAACAAACAAACACACACTACTCCCATCTTCTCTGGATGCGGGAGGAAGAAATTTTGCCTTTTAACCATCTCAACTATTGATATTGTTTGTTATGACCCAGTTAGAAGGTTAAGTTAGTGACCTAAATGGAAGACTTGACTTTGGTGAATGTACTGATTGGTTTCAGAACTGGAAGGCAGGTGTTTTTCTCAGATGCGTGGTTTTGGGACATTCTAGGAGAACTGAGTTTCCACATAGTGTACTCCCAGAAGCTAGAGATTGTGTAGGCAGCTCTCTAACTACACTTGAAGACGTAAGTTCGCAGCATGACCTCTTTCTTCCACATCAGCAGCAGCTGTCTGATTCTCAAGCTGCCACTTCTTGGAAGAACATTAATTGTTACCAATAGCTACTCTCCACATAGTTTAGAATAAACGTCCCCATGGTCCCCCGGCGTCACTCAGAAAACTGACAAGGTACAGCATCTTCTCCTGCCCAGTTTCTCCTTTGCTTCCCACCCTCCTGGCCCCGATCCCTTTCCAAGGCACCAATGCAAAAGCAGACTGATAACATTCTGTGTTCTTCACCAGTAGCTGGTGTATTATCTAAAACTGGGCTTCTTCTCCGTACCGGGTGGAAGTCCCACGAGCACCTATTGCTACATCACTCAAAGACCAGCAGCCAGGGATTCTGAAACACAGGCGTGGAGGAGCAGGATGAGTCTCTCATGGGGCATGTGTTTCACGAAGCCCAAGTCTTCCTGGCTGCTTTTCATACCCGAGTTCATTCTTTGTTAAAAAGATATGGCAGGAGGCTTAGCGGGGGGACAAGAACTCAGGCTGTTGGACTGTATAGGAAGGGGGAAGGTGTTTTGTCAGCTTGTGAGATTTCTTTTTAAAATGTGACCAGACATTCATATACACATACAGACTTTCATTTTAATCAGCAACATGCAAATTGCATATTCATCTGGCTAGACATAGGGCAGGCGCTGTTCAGAGAGATAGGGCTACACATTATAGGCACAATTCTGGTGAAAAGAAATCTTAAAAAAAAAAAGTACTGGAGGTGAAAAGAAACAAGTGTTATAAAAGCAATTACAATTTGGGACCAGGATTTCTGAGGTGTGGATCTCATTACTGTTTGTCTGCCTAGTAAAAAGCCACGTTTCTCAATTGTTTTAAAATTATCAGTACATATTCCACTATAAGAAACCACATACTCATTTGATTCCTAAATGTTTTTACTTGCTGCACTGGTGCAGTTTTCCTAACAAAAGCCTTTTAGTTGATGATGAGTGAGTCATTCCCATGATGGCTGGCTTTGAACAGCAAACTCCAATGGAATCTGGGCTATTTTTGTGGATAAATGGGCTGAGCGTCATTGCAGAATGTTTTTGTCAAATTCATCAGCATCATGATCTATACCTACAATGTTTAATGTGAAAATAAATTAAGCGTATTTACTTATAAACTTTCTATATAATAACAGAAACTGTATTTTCATCATATGCCTTTCTTTTGTCGGTGATTACCTCCCTAATATCCTGGGAAGCATCGAATTTATACTTACTCGCTGTAATACTTCATAAGGATGGTTAATCTACCTTTACATTCCCATCTCATACCTACTTCTGAGTCACGAGGAATGGTCATGGAATGATTCGACTTCAGTTTCATCCCAGGTACATAAAATGACTAATTTTTTTTCTCTTTTTATACCACATGGCAAATTTGAAAAACCATGACCCTAACATAGTGAACCTCTCTTTTTCCACCTTTACCATGCTCACCATCTTTCACTATTAGTACCTAAAAATCGTCTTCCAAGAGAGGCTACAGACTCCCTAAAAGTGGAGACTCTGATTTGCTTTGGTCGTTGCTGTACCTCCACTGTCTAGAACAACAATGGTACAAAGAATTACGTGGGCACCCCAATATTAGAAGAATAAGTTGAAAAAATACAAGTCAACTGTTTAAGTATTTGAGCCCTCATTTATATATTATTATTTATTAAAGCACTGATAGTTAAGTATATTTTGGAATTAAAATTAAATTACTAACAAGTGTAAATATTTGCACAAAAATGTGAGAGAGCAGACCAGAGTCCAGATCTTACAGAGAGAGGGAGAGAGAGAGAGAGAGAGAGAGACAGAGAGAGAGATAGAGAGAGAGACAGAGAGAGACAGAGAGAGAGAGAGAGAGAGAGAGAGAGAGAGAAAGAGAGATTGAGATCCAGTGCCCCGGTCAAATGACATAGGTGGAGACGGACTTTGGGGGTGGAAAAGCTGAACTGCAACCATTCCTACTCCAGCAACAGAAACCTCGCCACACTTCTCTTACATTCATCTTTAAAAGAACAGGGAAAAAAGAAGAGAAGGTGGACAGGTGCTCCCCTGTCGAGAGCACCGACTTAGTTTTGGGGAGTGCAGTTAAACACTCATGGTGAGCTGGTACTGACAATACACACACCTCTCGCCCAATCTCACACTCTGCCGACCTCAAGCATCTCTCATTTCGGGAGAACTCAAAGCTAGGAAAATCGGTACACTGGGACGATGGGACAAAACCATCATCATCTTGATATTCGCGTCTCAAGCGCTTCGTCCAGGTGTAAATCCCTTTCCCGTGAGGAAAGATGTGTAAGAATGCGCAATCACACAGGACTAGCTGTGTACTGTACTCCTCTCCAAACCCCACTCTCATCTGAATTAGAAAAAACACGATCCTTCTTCAGGGAGGGGAGAGGGAGGAGGTCGAAGAGAGCAAAATGTAAGCGTGATGATGTAGGGTGGGGAGGCCCTGAGGTCACTTATGTGGAGTCCACCGAAGTGGATGAGATCCCATGCTGGAATGCCAGACTGCAGTGTGAGTCAGGAGTTGGAAACGGGAGCAGATTCGGGTAGAGAAGACAGGAGACGATATGTCCCCAAATGCCCCCCACTGCCACAGAGCTCCAGAAGCCCAGGGGGCAGAAGGTATTTCCCCCAAATGTCCTATGCCCCTCCCCACCAAAATTGTGTAAGTGTTGAGATTTGGTCAGCATAAAGAAAGGAGACCTTGAGTTCAGGGCGAAGAAGTTACTGAGTGCCTGACGGAAGAGCAGAAACTACGTCTAACTACGACCATCTCCGCTGATGGCATCAAGGCCAGGCACTTCTCTGTGATGCCACGACCGCTATGTCAGCCCCAGCAATGAAAATGCTTTCGTGGGGGTAGAATAAAGAAGGAAAGTTTTTTTGTTTTTTTTAATTGAGTTAAAACCTAGAAGGACTGAGAAAACCCAGAACTGACTGAAACGCGTTCAGACATCAGGGAGAGTGGGGGTTCGATAACGAGCCTGGTGGCATTGCGGGCAAAGTTTCACAGTACAGCTAGGAAGCATTCCCAGCTATTAGCATACAATGTAACTCTATTTGGCAAGCAACACGCTCAGGACGACAGCGTGAATGTAACTAAACAATCTATAAAGTGTCATGAATACCTGAGAAGAGATATATACAAGTTTAATGCATTTTATCTAAATTGAAGGCAGCTATAATAAGAGGTAGCAGAATACACTGTAGACACAGGTGTGACCAATAATTTCCTTGAAAATATAGTTTAAATCATTATTAATATTTTATATCAAATGAAAATATATTGCTATTTAAATTTAGCTGTTCCTAACAACACTGTCAGCAGGCGAGGAAATGAGATGTTGACCCACTGTATCAGGGCATGTATTTTAAATTTCTGCACACTGAGTCATTCCTTTACTTTACCAAAAATATTTATTCAGGAGCTAGGTCAATGATTAAGGGCTGCAGGATGACAGAAAAAAGGCAAACTTACTGATCCATAAAGAAAACATGTACATTATTTTGATATAATTATTATCATTATCATTATCTTCATTATTATTAATATTGTTGTTATTCAAAAAGCAGCATAGTTGAGTGGTTATAAACACAAACTCTGGGATAAAATTCCAGCTCATTCTCTTACTAGCTACTTGACTTCAGAAAGTTGCTTAACCTCTCGGTTTACCCATCTGTAAAATGGAGATGTTCACTGTACCCAACTCTCAGGAGAATTGAAAGAGGTGGCATTCTGTTTATTTTAACATAATAAAGCATGACAGAGTCTGGCACACAGTAGATGTTCAGGTGTTTACATTTATATACACTACTATCTGTGGTAAGTTTGGTGACATCTAAACTTAGCATGGTATTTTATATATTCTAAGAACCTTAGCTATGTACACTTATCTATTTGAATCTTCATAACAGTCCTGAGAAGCAGCTGCCACTGATCTCCAATGAGGCTTAGAGGGACTGAGTGACCTCTCTAGTAAATGAGAGAGTAGAGATGGAAACCCCCGGCTCCTGAATTAAAATACTGAGCTGTTGCCATAACATTTCCATTCTTAGCTGCACGTGACACAAATCATTCTTCTTTTAGGAAAACATAAATAAAGGTAAGGGGAACTAATACTGCTTTATCCAGACACACCTAATATGTAAATAGTCTGAACCACTGATGACACTGGCTTCAGATGTGAGAAAGGGCAGCGGGCGCACAAGGAAGTGGTGGGTGTCCTGGGTCACTGACAGAAGAGACCAGCCTGGAGGGCTGAGACCCATCCGAGCCAGCAGAGGCACCCGAGAAGGCCAGATCCGTGAAGGAGAGGCATCGCACACAAAGCAACCCACTGCTGGGGACTGAAAGGCTGAGCAAAGAGCCATCTTGGTAATTGTGGTGGCATGGCAAGTGATTGTTGGATAAAATGTATAATAACCTTATGTTTCAGCTCCTAACTGGAACTCATTAGATAATCCACCAATAATCGAAGAGAATATTTAAAATAGGAACTTTTCAAAATTTAAGATGAATGGTCACGTAAGGGACTTCAGGTACTGGCATATGCATGATTCAGGGCATCATATGTCAGTTGACTTTTCTCCCTCTTTTGAATCAGTGCCATCTGGGTGATTGTAAACCAAAGGGATAGCTATTTAAAAGGTACAAGTCTTAATGTGCTTGATCGCTCACTTGCTCTCTCTCTCTATCCACCTTTCTTCCTGTTTCTGTTCCTATTTTATTTCAGGAATACCTCTACCGAGGAGATTCAGAGTCTTCTAATGTTGTGAGTGTTCCAGACAAAAGCCATAACAAACAACAATAAGTTAAGCATTTCAGATTAGGTACTTAATACATTTGAACCCAAAAAAAACCACCAAATTTCAAAAACTAAGCAGACCCTTGACAAAGGAGCAGAAACAACACGATGGGACAAAGGCGATCTCTTGAACAAGTGGCGCTCGAACAAATGACCATCCACATGCAAAGAATAATCCAGACACAAACATTATGCCCGTCACAAAAATTAACCCGAAATGGATCACAGAACTAAATATAAAATACAAAACTATAGAACTCCTAGAAGACGACATAATAGAAAATGTAGATGACCTTGGATATGCTGATGCCTTTTCAAGTATAACACCAAAGACACAACCCATAATAGAAATAACTGATAATCTGGACTGCATTAAATTAAAAACTTCTGCTCTGCGAAAGATAGTATCAGGGGAATGAGAAGACAAGCCACAGACTGGAAGAAAATATTTCAGAAGACATACCTGATAAATGACTTATTTAAAATACACAAAGAACCTTAAACTGCATCAATAAGAAAATGAACAACCTCATTAAAAAATAGTCCAAAGATCTTAACGGACACTTCACCAAGGATGAAATGAAGATGGTAAATAAGCATATGAAAAAGTACTTCACATCTTTCAGAGAAATGCAAATAAAAATGAGATAACCACCACACACCTCTTAGAAGGGCCAAAATCTGAAACACAGACACCACCACATGCTGACGAGAATGTGGAGCAACAGGACCTCTTGTTCACTGCAGGTGAGCATGCAAAATGTAGAGCCACTTTGGAAGACAGCGGAAGTTTCTTTCAAAACTAAACATTCTTACCGTATGATTCAGCCATCATGCTCCTTGGTGTTCACCCAAAGGAGCTGAAATCTATGTCCATGCAAAAACCTGTTCACGAATGTTTACAGCAGCTTTATTCATAGTGCCAAACTGGAAGCAACCAAGATGCCCTCCAGTAAGTGAATGGATAAAGAAATGGTGGTTCATCCCAACAATGGAATATCATTCAGTGATAAAAATAAACGAGAGATCGAGCCATGAAAAGACATGGAGGAACACTAAACGCATGTTACAGAGTGAAAACATAGAATCTGAAAGGCTACATACTGTATGATTCCAATTATATGACATTCTGGAAAAGGCAAGACTATGGAGGTGACTAAAAGATCTGTGGTCCCCAGGGCTGAGGGCAGTGATCGGGGAGAGATCAATAAGCAGCATGTGAAGGATTTTTAGGGCAGTGAAAATACTGCGTGTACCATTATGATTATGGACACTTGTCATTATGCATTTGTCCATACCTATGGGATAAATAACGTGGAGTGTGAATTGCAATGTAATCTGTGGATGTTATGTTTGATTATGATGTGTCAATGTAGGCTTGGACTTGGTAAAAAAAAAAAAAAGTACCATTTTGGTGATTTTGGTGAGTGATGTTGATAATGAAGGGTATGCATGTGTGGGGCAGAGGCGTGTGAGAAATCTCTGTCTCCTTCTCAGTTTTGCTGTAAACCTAAAACTGCTCTTAAAAAAAAGGTCTTAAACAAAACTAAACAAGAGTAAATAACAGTATTTTCAAAGGTATACTGAGAAATGCCCAAGGTTAAAAATCTGTTAGTTCAAAGAAATATGGTGGCCAATATTTGCAGAGATTATGCTGGAAGGTAATGGAAATAATCCTCACAATTAGATAATAGAGCCTTTCCATATTAACAAATGATATTTAAAAATTGAAACATTAAGCCATAGTAAGCATAAGCTCCGATATTAATGGGGCACATAAACAGGAAAAAATGGTTTGTGCTATTTAATCTCAAAAATGGTTTAATGACCCTTATCTGATTATGAAAACAGCACAAGCAACTGTATTAGATAAATAGGACATTAAAAATACTGCTAACTGGTAAGCAGCTTGAAAATATCCAAATGAATGTATTTTTTAAATCAAATTTAATAGTCACCGAAGGGATATTCAAGAGATGTCCTGGATACGGCTATGACATCAGTAAACATAAACGTAGATAAATAAATTTAAAGAAAAGCACAGAAAAACAGCTATGAAAACAAATCAGAGAGTGAGAGTTAAGAATTTGGTTAATTAAGTCTTGGTTTGGGCTGCTTCAGATGCATCTATACTCAGACCAATGGAAGTGTGGAATAACACAGTGAGCTTCCTGTATAAGGACACCATTCTAATAGAAACGTGGCGAATGCTTTCCTCTGGAGTTTGGCTGGTGCAGGGGCGTGACTCCGGCTTCCAATTCTAAGTGCTCACTCATCCTCCCTTCTCCCTTCTTAGTGCTACCATAAAGAAGTAGCACTTCCATAGTCAGCTCCCTAGGTGTGGGGTTTTGCTAGGGTTCAATCTCCTAACTTGTAAACTAGAGATCATGACCATATCTCACGGGTAGTTGTGTGACAGAGGTGACCCCGTGCCCAGTGGGACCAACAAGCTCAATAAACGTTACTGGCCATGATGCTCACAGCACAGCTCTAGTTCCTAAGCTCCTCTATCTGGCTCCAGTCCCAAGGCTCAGCCCTCTCCTGAGGGCCACCGGAGAACTTCCTAATTTAAACCATGGCTCATCGAATTGCAATATACTGGTAGCAGGGGAGCATCTGAAATATGTATGTTAGATTAATTGTGGTTAGAATATAAAAGAAGACCATGTCAGAGACAGTCCCAAAGAGCCAGGGAATTACCCCAAAACATGTGTCTCCATCCCAAGAGCGAAATGAGAATCACTGGACAGTCTCAGTGGCGCAGCACAGAAACCCTAGCGCCAGAAGGGAAATCTGACTGGTATTAGTTGGTCGAAGCCTCTGCCAACTCAACCAACCACTGCAGCTATTCTCTCCCTATTCATCATGCTCTAACCTTTTGAACTGTAGTTTGGAGAAACAGACCAAAAATACCCTGTTAATAAAACCCTGTTGGTTTATTTTGTTTTGTTTTCCCCAGGGAGCTACACGTGTTCCTACGTATTCTCAAACGAGGGAGCTGTCTTTATAAATTCATTTTCCAACTGGAAGATAGAAATTAAGCTTAGACAACAGACAAAGGCAGAGAGGTAGTCTAAAATGTAATCCGGCTGCCCACTCCAAGTCTGCCGTCAACTGAGTGCTGAGACCTTCTTGGGTCTTTCCTGGGAGAACTCAGGTTGCACCTTCAGCCACATCCAGCAGGGGTGGCCTGTGGCATTTATTAGAGCAAGTCCTGTTTTATGGGATTCTTTTTCTTTAGGAATCTCTTAACACCCAATCATCCACACGAGTGTTCATTAGCAAGCACAAGGTTATTGAGCATTTACTATATTGCAGATACAGTCCTGAAATAGACTACAGGACCCATCAGAGAATGCTGTGGTAGGCCAGTCAATAAATTCTATCATCTGCATATCCCTACCACTACACCATGAAGTTTTATACAAGAAATGCAACAATCTGAGGTCCAATTATAAATTATGTGAACTTTTTTTTTTAATCTGTCTCTGGAACTATTCCACAATGTGAATTTCTCTTTCCTTCATTCTTATTCCAGCTTTTTTGAACAGGTTACAAAGAAAAAATTTATCTTTCAAATCAACACTATTTCCTTCGAAACCCTTCGCAAACAATAATTGGGCGTGACACTCACAAAGATAGGACTGACTATTCCTACATAGGGCAGTTGGAAGCTTTCTTTACTGACAGTTACAGATGCATGCATCAAGAGGCCATGTGATAAATATCAGTGTTCTCTTGACCTACCAAATATATTTGTTTGGGAAAATATAAATGACAAATTGACCTTCAGATTAATAGCTACCGTATTGGTAAAGTACAAATCACTTTTAACAGCCACATTACTTCAGTAAAGAGAAGCTTGCTAACTGCTCTTTAATTAAGTACACTTAATGACCTGAAGGGGATTAGTAGTCTTGTCTGATAATCAATAAGCATGGCAAGATTGCTGCCTCATAAACTGGGGAGGGAGGACCAGATTAATCTGCAAAGATTAGTTCCCCTAGTTTTTTCCTTATAGTTTGATTCCATCCAACCCTAAGAAAACTCAGGCAGGAACATACCAGTAATCCATTTATTCTGAAGATGTATATTTACTTTAGCAAACAGGGTTTAAAAATAGTGCCAAGAATCTAAGTGACAAATAATGGGTCTTTTCCTGCAAATCACTACTTGAATAATGCTAAAATAAAATTCTCTGCTGCCCCATTTTATAAGTGATTAACTAATGAATTATAACTAACTGCCACTGTGAGGTTCAGTTTCTTCATCTGTAACATGAAAGAGGAGGCCTCTAAGGTCCTTTCCAGTTTCGACATTTCATATTTTGAATAGGTAATAATTACAGATTTATTTTGTGAATTATGCACTTTTTAGTAGCTGGACAAGCTTGTGCAATCAGACACTAAACTTCTCGACAAGCTCTCATCTTCATTTGCCCCTTCCCACTCAGCAGAAGCAAGCTCAGGGGGCCAAGGGAGAATACTTGAAATGCATCATCAAGGCAAAACAGAACAAGTAAAACACATGTGCAGCATGTGACGCAGTGCGGTGCGACAGGGACAGCAAGAAAGGTGGGGATACGGTCGAGTTCGGGAAGAATAGCTCGGAGCCGCGGGCGTCTGGGTCAATACTTACAAGACATGCAAACTTAACAAATTGTTCTTCCCTTCTCAACCCAGTGACCATGTACGATGGGGACTGGAGTGTGGATCAGCGGAATCATGATGCACAAACCTCCTGCACACAGATCACGATACTTTCCAGGTGGCAGTGGTTTTTTCCATCCCATTCTCTGGTGTTTCTAGGTGGTTAACAGACTGACATCACATGCAATTTGACATAAATAGGTGAAATTGCATGTAGTCTCTATGCAATGGAACTGTATGCGATCCATAAATCTCATACCTCCATCTGAGTACCCAGGAATATGCCTTTGCATCTACGGTTTTCAGCTCTAAGTGTAGTACCAGACACGTCGCTCAAACTCAGTAAGTACCCTTTCTGGTAGTCTACTGTGGACATTCATTTTTAAACCTTCACTACCTAGGCCGCCAATGCTGCATTGAGGCTACCATAACAATCAACCTACTTGCTAAAAGTAATGTGTAGTATTGGATTTTTTTCTTTAACTATGTTAGTGTTTTCAATTTTATGCATATTGGTTTACTTATACAATAATTAAGCCCTACTATGTCCCAAGAATTGCATGAAGTAGATTTAAATTTTAAATAACGTCCATCACAAGAAATTATATAGCTATTTAATGTGTATTTATATTAGATAGACTTTTTAAAGGTCTTCTCACAGTTACATTAACTTATCTACTACTGTAAACATATATCAATTATTATCTAAGCAATACTGGTGACACTTGGTGACTTGGAGGCTCAAAGTGTCAGGAAAAGCCACCTTGCCAGCATGAGATAACTTCTTATTTATTAGGAATATTAAGATATTGTAATGAGAGCTCTATACTTAAGATAATGTCAGAAATTTTGAAAGCTAAAACACAAAACAGAAACAAACAAAAAACACTGAACTTCTACCAGCATTGCTGATTTTCGAGACACCCTCGATGAAGGATTGGTCATTTAGCTTCTTAACAGTTAATCATACAAGACATTCTTCTATGTGAGAAAAATGGAAAAAGTTCTCTAGAACAAAACCTCTGAGCAAGGTGTAAACACTGAGAATGTTCCCCATCTACTAAGAGGAGGAAACCCATGCAGTTTGTAGTGATGAAGCCCATACTAAAATCCTTAGGCAAGAGGCCAGATTTCTAGCTTTGCCACTGAACATTGTTATCCAGAGTTTTAGATTTTCTTCCATTTGTGCAAAAGCAGATAGAAAGGTCAGCATGCCTGCAGCACTGTTATAGCTTGTAAATGCTTAAATACTACATTTGTCCCCCAGCAGCTTGCGTCTAGACAAATGTTTCTGAAGCCATCTCTCAGCTTGCTCACAGGTGCCCAATTGCAGCTCACCACCTGGGAGTGGCATGGCACCCCTGCACTTTCCCTGAGGGCGCTTTCTGCAGCACCTGTTCTGATCAGCAAACAGACACTACAGTATCTACCCACTGCCAATGCCCGGGGACTGACTGGGTTCCAGAGTGTGCGCTGCTCTTCGTGATCTGATCTGCCAACTGATCTTTAAAATGCTGAAATATGGATGCTCAGGGGGTCACTCAGGAAGTCCCATCCTCAGAACCATGAGCCACCACTCTCCTTTAAGTCATCAATTTCATCAAGAATCTCATGATAAATTGCAAACTACTTTGCTCAACTGTTTCCCCGTAGACACGCTGACCTCAATATCAATAAATTGTAGTAGGTCATGAGATTTTCTTAATCCCTTTCTTTCTGAATAGCCAATGCCATTAAAACAAAACAAAACAAAAATTGTTAACCACTCACACTCAGTCTCCTCAAAGTCCCCTAGCAATAGGATAAAATAATAACACTTATAAAAATATCCTAAATTCCCACTGTGCCTCTCAGTCAAGCCCTACAAAATAAAAATGTCCAGAGAGGAGTGTTTCTCCATCTCCAAACTTTCAAGGAGCAGCCTAGAGAAGCAAATACTAGTGGGACTAAGATCCCATTATACCTAAAACAATATGAGAGAATATACGCTCATAAGAGATTAGGAAAGGACATTATTATGCTATGAGATATTTGTAGGCAGCGAGAGAACATTCCAGAGCTGATTCAGTTGGAGAGGATGGTTCATCACCTCACCCAAGAAGCCTACAATTTTAGCACTGTCTTCGATGGCCATGACTAAAAAGTCACGGGGGAGAAAAGCAGAACGTGAAAAAAGCACAGGGTTTGCCACCGTCGTCTCCCGCGTAGTCTCCGTGGGGGCCAAAGCAAAGCCCCGCACTTCCCAGGCCCCCACCCCTCTTCCACAGGTTTCCCTCTCGCAGGCTCTGGGAAGGCTCAGAGCCTATAGAAAAGGCTCATCTGTATAACAGCACCCAGCACGGCGCTTAACACAGACCCACAACTTATTTTTTTCAGAAATTAAAAAAGGCAAATAATTCCGTGCCTTGAATGGATGCCCACGTCCATTCATCTGGATCAATTTTTTTTTTTTTTTTGTAGCAAGTGAGGCCCAAAGAGACCCAGATGGAGAGCAGAGAAGATTTAGAGAACAAGAGGTCCCCTGGGCCACTCGGAACAGAACCTTAAAGAGATCGAGGGTACAGAAGGTTAGGGCAGGGTAAGCAATGAGAATGCCCAAAAGGAGTCTTCCGAGGCAGCAAACACAGTTTCTTTTACATTTTTGCTCTGGATTAGCCCTGAGCTGGAAAAGGAGGCTTAATCACAAAGCAATTAAGTATTATTAGCATCAAATTCCAGATTTTTACTTTGCAATAGTCAAGTTTTCATTTCTGTTTCTTTCTTACAGGAAACATTTTCCTCAGCATTTTCTCAAGTTGGCTTTTTCCCCCCCTCACAATAGTGTTGGAGGGTCCAAAGATAGAAGAATTGACCTCCCCACACACGTCAGAAGGAGGCCCAGGTTCCTATAATCTTGTTGTTCATATGGACGATTCAATCTGAAATCGGGCTACTGATACCTCTGCCATAGACTATGAACTGGGGGCCAGGCTTGTGAAACTCCCTGCAAAGAGCATTCTTTTTATGTTTTTATTGCCTACAAAATGCCAGGAGAGTTTCCAAGTAAGAGCAATCACTGTTAAAGAAAATAGGACATAAAATAAACTGTTATTACCTACAAAACAGCTGTATTTCCTTTTCTTCCCAGAGAAGCACATAAACCCTCTGTATACTCTGACATGAAGACATGTAATAGAACTTTTATTTCTGTGAACACTAGATGTTTGTTCCTTGATAGGCAACATCCAAAAAAAAAAAAAAAATGTGGTACTTCGATCAGCTGTTCCATGATCACAAAATTAAAGAAAGGATGTACCTGGTCCATTCTTGGTCTAAGATGGGAGGTTCTCAAGATCAAGAGCAGGTACCTTGTAGGACAGACTGAAGTCCGATCTCAGCTCTAACGCTTAATGCATGTGACCTGAAGAGAGTTATTTCAACTTAGCAATCTGAAGTTTCCTTATTGTCAGAGTGGTGACAAGAGCACCTACCTCATATGTCTTGAGTAGTAAATGAAATAAAATATGTGAAGTGTTAAACTTAGCGCTTAACCGATTTGAAGCACCAAACGAATGGTAGCTATTATGCCAAAACTGCCTAAACGGTTGTCTCTCGTAATTCTATGACACCCAAGGGGACCTCATGAATCATTTAAGCTAGTTTTAATTGCATACTTTTCCTTTTATTCAAATCCATTGCTTTTCCTAATTGTTGCTCAGCACCTGTGTAATAAATACATCCTTCGCCTACCTAGAATCACAGTATTACAATTGGGAGAGACCTCATATCTCATTTAATGTGACTGCCTTGTCTTCTAGATGATGGAGCTAAGTGTCAGAAAGGTGATGTGACTTCTGCAAGGTTACAGGTATAACCATCAGCAAGACTCCAGAATGTCTTTCTGGGCCTTCGTCACTGCTCCTTTCTTGAAAAATTCACTGAATTTGAAGTTAACTCTCATCCCTTCCAGCCATGTCCACTGAGCAGAGTTCTCCCAACTAGTCTTTGCCATTCCACCCTTTTTGAGACTTGCTCAGCTCCAACCTTTTTTCACAATTTGAAGCCTCCAAACTCGATGCATCACCCTACTGGTGTCTAACTACAGACCGGGGCTCTTCCCTGCCCTCTGGTTTTCTGTACTGCTGTGCCAACTCGAAGGACCTTCTCTGACACCTTTCCTGGGCAGCCTGGTAAAGGTTACATGCTCCTTTGACCTCTCATACTCCACGCGCATATGCATGCCTGTGTGTGTGCTTCCACTTTCCTGGGTTGAGTCAACAGAGAAAGTCTAGCTCTCTGCATGGATCACCACAGAAGAGTTCAGAATTGTCTCCTCTTTCTTTATAGAAAATCAACTCCCAGAGCTAAATTGAGGCACACCAGGAACTGCCTCTGCCTTCCAGGAAGTAAAGCAAAAGGCAGGACCATGTGTTCTTGTCACTTTCGACTTTTCTTAATAGAAGTGTCTTTGCATCCCATGAAGACGAATATTCAAACGTATTATCTCGTTGAAAGATTCCACTGACATTTTAATTTTTTAAAAGTAAATAAAAAGAATTTCCAAGATCTAGCAGCATTATAATGAGAAACCAAGTACTGGTTCCAGAATCGAGCGAG
>NW_011888902.1:650520-657526 GCF_000151845.1 Pteropus vampyrus
TGACATTTTAATTTTTTAAAAGTAAATAAAAAGAATTTCCAAGATCTAGCAGCATTATAATGAGAAACCAAGTACTGGTTCCAGAATCGAGCGAGCGAAGTATAATGTTATGTAAAGACAATCACTTAATTACCCACAGTTAAGTGAAGCTTTATATAAAAGAAGCAAACTATTTCTCCGTCTGTTTTCTAGGTCCCCTTATTTTCATTTTGCTTCATTCATGCATTCATCTGTTCAAAGACGCCACTTGGCATGAGGAAAAAACACACATTTTAGGGTCATATAGGCCTGGATATGAGTCTTACTCTTTCCTACTTGCTCTAAACAATCTTTCTCTGTTTCCTAACGTTAAAAACATACATATTAATAGATGCCACAGAGTTCATTTTTAGGAAGATTAATTGAAATAACTATTATTACTTACTTCTCCCTTTAAAAAATGGGATTTATATTCAAAAAAATTTCCTGCCCCCCTTTCTTGTGATTAAACTTTTACTCTGCTTGTTTTTGAGGAAGGCCAAAGAAGCACGGACGTGGTGCGAAAAGTTTTAAACATCAGTTATGTCACTTTGAAACAAGGATGTTAAATTTTGAAAACTACCTTCTACATAACTTTATTAAAACTAGTCTGAAGTAGTAATTAATCCCTCTACAATTCCACTGGGTGGATCCGTGTGTACAGAAGACTAGATGAAGGCTGAATTACTTTCAAGAAAAATACTTTTAAACCCAAATTAAATGAATATAAACTGTAAACTAAAGGGAGAGAGTGAGCAAAGGGATGAGAACGAATCCCCCATCCATAAAAAGCATCTGGCCTTAGGACAACAGTAGCAAGTCCAGATGGTACCCAGATCTGACACAGGCCAGGAAATGCTCTGTGGACAGAACTACCACTTAGATTTTGTGTGAGGAAGCACAAAATACAGTGTTAAAAAGTTAAAAATAGGAAATATTGTGGCTGGGTGGAGGGAGAGAACTACAATTTAGTCAATATTCTAGTGATAAGGATGGCTTTATCCAACCTTTAATTAATGAGTTTACATCTATGCTTTTCTTTAAAATGTATGAAAGGTATACGGCAGTTTCAGGCTGGGCAGCGACATTGAGAATGTATCGACCGACATTGCTGCAGTTTGAACAGACCAATGAGAAGGACAAGAATTTATGTCATTCAACTTGTTTGCATCAAATGTGGTTTAAGGTACAATCGAGAGGTCAACAACTGGCCTCTGTTATCATCCAGCTTGTATGCGGTGCCCAGCATTAAGATCTCCTGTAGTGACGACTTATTCCCTCCTCCTTCCTCTCTCTCCTCAGGGAAGCTAACAGTAAGTTAGTCTCAGTTCACGTATTTCTTATTCAGGGAGGCCTTCCTCGACCTGGACAGGCTGGATTCTGGCTCTCGTTTCATGCTCCCTAGCAGCCAGACTCACCATAGTTTTGATCATTAGCTCAAAGCCCATCCTCCCTCTGAACCAGAATCGTATGAATGCAGGAGATACACCTATTTTTTCACATCCTCCTCCAGGTACCACAGCACCCAACACATGAAAGGTTCCAAATACTTACTTCTTCAGTCTGTGTAACAGACAGGGTTCTAGGCATAGGGTGATGAGCAAACTGGACAAAAACCCTGCTTCACGGAGCTTACCTTCTACGAAGGGAGGCAAGGAACAGGCAGATGACAAGTGGGGAGCTCAATAGAGCTATGTGTGATGGCGATGACTGCTCTGCCAAAAAACAAAACAGGAAAAGGGATGGTGGGGTTGGGGAGGGGGTTTTCAGGCTTAAAGAAAGCGATTAGGGAACGTCTCATCGAGGATTTCGACAAAGATCTAAAGGATGTGAAGGGGCAGGATTTCTGTCAGCAGAATGATTATTTGTTGAATAAACTAATGAATAAGAGGAAAAAGGAACAAAACCCCAATTGCTGGCATGGAGTCTCCGTCATTGGCATGGCTCCATCCTGTGTGCCCAGTAATCTATGCTAGGTTAGCTATGATACACATAAAAATCTGAGAGAGGTGTTCTGGCTTTGAGTTATTTGCTTTCTAGTTTGAAATACATAACTAAGGAAAGCTAGATTTTGTGGTGCAGATCAATAAGAATCCAAGGGAAAGTAAGACCAATCATAATCTGAGGCTAACTTCATGGAGGAAAAAAAAGTAGTAAAGAACCAGCATGAGCAAACGTGGGAAAAAAGAAAGGAACATTATGTGCTCGTGGCATTGAAGACACGGGAGGATTTGAGCTCTAGGACATTTCGAGATAAGGTTGCCTTAAAAGGGTAGGTATGAGAGAGAGTAGTAAATGCCAAAATGAAATTAGTTTTGTGCCTGATGTGACAGAATATTAACCAGCAGATTTTACAATGATTAACCGGAGACCCAAGACAGATGGAAAAAGGAGGGAAGAGGAAAAGGAAGTCATTGGTGTATGGCAGCATTATTTGAAGAGTGAACCAGTGAGGGCGTGGCACCGGATGCGGGAGAGATGGCATGCAGGAAAAACAAGTCATTGTAGGACCTGAGGCAAGCCTCAAAACCTGCCCCCTCCCCTCAGTCAGCTTCTTCATCAGTGACATAAATGAGAATCCATGACTTCCTACTCTAATAGGCTATGACTTTGTTTATACTATGAAAGGTAAATGGAAAGAAAGATATCTGTTCTCTGTATTAACTGGACTATAGTATTTCCTGTTTCCATGGCCCTATTCTTAGCTATTCTGGGAATACCTAGAGCAGCATGCTGAATTCCTTGGAAATTTCACTTAGAAAGTCTCTAAGATTCTTTAAAAAAAATCACACTCAGATCACTTCTAAAATCACAAAAATTCACATGTGTGAAACAGCACAGGCGTTCAGAAATAGTTTAGTTTATTCTGTGTCCATTATGAGAAAGTGACCAGAACAGTCAAAGAGAAAGAGAGAAGACTACCATTATTGGCAAATCTACAAATCTAACCCTTATCACATATGAAGCCACAAAACGAAGGCAGATACTAATTGAAAGAGCCATAGCTTAATTCAAAAACAGCAGCGCCAAAAAAACACCATTCCTCTGGAGTCAGGAATTCTGCTTTCCTTTCTCTTAGCTACTTTGACATTAGCCTAAGTCACATTCTGTAAGATGTTACAGCAAGACTTTAAAGACTTATAATAAATAAGTAAATCTTATTTTTTCCTTTGAAAGCATCAGGATTATTAACTAGCATGAGCTACTTAAACTTCCCTCTACATTTAACAGCGGGGATGTCACAAAACTGAGATGATGTGTTAAAAAAAGAGAACTACTTTAGATGCCTTATGAGAGAAAAATGTCACAACAGAAAGTGAAAGTCTGTGGGGGCGAGGAAGAGCTGTCGCACTGGGCCCTCCTTATCCCCTGCAATCCACGTTTACCCCTCCACTTTGTCACTGTGGGACAAGAAAAGAGAGCAGAGCCAAATGAAAAAAAAAAAAAAAAAAGGATTGGAAAACATCATGAAAAAACAAACAATATTAATGGAACCATATTAAGAGAAAAAATAGACTTTAAAGAGAAAATGTATTCTACAGCTAAAGAAGAACAGTTCACAATGGTACGCTTGTCATTGGCCAAAATCATTTGTGCTTGTGGCAATAAAAAGCCTAAATTTACATAACCACAAAGAATATAAAGCAAATATCAACAAACCTACAATGAGAAAATGAAAGATCCGTGATTATATTGGGATAGTTACATATACTTCTCAATAACTGGTAGAACAAGCAGGCAAAATATCAGTAGGATTTTAAGATATTATAAAAATTTTTCAAAATTCAAGCAACAAAGTTGACCTAATAGAAATATATGTAAAACTGGACCTAACAACTGAAAAATATGCATGCTTTTCAAGCAAATATGAACGTATACAAAAATTGTCCATATAACGAGGCACGAAGTAAATAACAAAATTCAAAAGATTGAATTTATACAGAGTATGTTGTCTGACCGTAGGGTAATTAAGATGGAAAATAATAACCCCCCAAAAATCTACATAAACTACAATTAAAGAAAAAATAGCTTGGGATATTAGAAATTATTTTGCATATAATGTTAACAAAACACTAAAAAGCAAAAGCTGTCAAAGAGGAAATTTCGCAACATACATTAGAAAAGATAAAACCTAATGAGCAAGCATCTCAAGGAGGTAGAAAAATGAAGCAAATTAATTTAAGGAAAGAATAATAAAGGATAGAGTAAGCATAGAAATTAGCATATCAGCAATCATGCAATAGAGGAGGGAAAAAAAGTTCAAGTTTGTTCCTTGAAAAAGCTTTAAAAATTCATAAACCTTGGAAAGACTGGTAAAGAAATAAAAGGAGGGTATACAAATAATTAATGATAGAAATGAAAAAGTTAACACCACTTTAGCAGGCAGAATAACGGCTTCCAAAGATCTAAGACCCTAAACACAGGCACCTGTATCAACTTATTTGGGAAAAGGGTTTTTGCAGATGTGGTTAAGAATCTTGAGATGAGAGGAGGTGAGATTATACTGGTGGATTCTAAGTACCATCACAAAAATTGTTGAGAGAGAGAGGGAGACATACACACAGAGGAGAGGTCATGTGTACAGGGAACAGAGAGAGATTGGACGACACTAGCCTGGAGAGCTGGAGTGATTTGACTACAAAGCAAGGAATGCCGGCCGCCCGCCAGAAATGAGAAGCTGTAAGGAATGGATGATCCTAGAGCCTCTGGACAGAATGCAACCCTCTTTGGAGCCGTGATCTTATTCAGACTTCTGGCCTGAGAATGTCTGTTGTTTTCAGCCAGCAAGTTTGTGGTCACTTGTTACAACGGCCACAGGACACTAATATAACCACTTCGCTACAGACTTTGAAGTCCCGAAAAAATTAAAATTATCGACAATGTTATGCCAGCATATTTGAAAATACAGATGAAGTGCACGAGTTCCCACACAAATAACTAATGAATGTGATACAAGAAGAGATTAAAAAATTTGAATGCTCCTATAATTATTACAAAATACAATCCTAATAACTTTATCTAGGGAAAATACCAGACCCACACAGTCTCTCTGAAAAATTCTACCATGCTTTTACCAAAGAATAATATCGATCTTACACAAATTCTCTGAGAGAAGAAAAGATAAAGTACCATTATTCCCAATTGTTCAATGATAACCTTTATATCGCAACCTAACAATTATATCATGAAAAAAGAAAATTAAAGGATGTTCTTGATCATAACAGAGGGAAAAATTCCTAAACAAAATGCAAGCAAACCAAATTCAGCAATATATAGATTAATATACTATGATCAAGCTGTATGTATCTCAAGAACACAAAATTAGTTTTACATTAAAATAGCAATGAATATAAGTTGCCACATTACCAGAACAAAGGAGGAATATCACAGAATATCTCAGTACATGCAAAAAAAAGTAATTAAATTCAAAAATTAAAAAATTACAATTCTGTGCATTGTAAAATTTCTTAGCAATCAGCAAAAAAAAGGGCAACATTTTAATCTATTAAAGTGTGTCTATAAGGAACCACATCACCCCAGAGAGAGATATGAGTTGCACACCTGAGCTGACCAGATCCACGGGTAGAAATAGAACCATTAAGTCAAGCCTCATCTAGACACCCCAATAAACTCCAATAAGTTTTTCCCTGTTTTATCCCACAGGGAGGTTTTGTGATGGTTATGCAGAAAAAAAATGATAGAAAGATTGGTACTGATAGAAAAATTGGTACCTAAAAATGAAGCTGCTGCCATAATGAAAATCTAAAAATGTGTGGACGTGACTTTTGGATAAAAGCAGTGGAAAACTTTCATAGAAAGCTAGAAATTATATTACTGAAGGTTGGGAAAATGGCAATTTATGGTATATACTGGCAACCCAGTAATAAAAGTTTTGCCTTCAGTAACTTGGAAGAAAGAAAATGACATTTATGGACTTGCAAAGATAGTTTATGTAGTCAGAATGCTAAAAGCATTGCCCTTAATTGCCTATAAGATATGATGAAAAAGAGATAGACTCAGAAATAAACTGATCAGTTTGTAACCTGAATTTAGAGGGAATGTAGATCATTTACATAGAAAATCCAGGACCGTAAACGAATGATTAGAACTAATACAGAAGTTCAGCAAATCCCCAAGTATAAGATCAATTTGCAAAATGAAATACCATTGCTTTATTCAAAGCAAAAACAAAAAACAATTTACTAATAAAAAATAAGCAGTAATTTGAAATAGGTAGAAATCTATAAAACATCCAGGAATTGACTAAAAGAAAGCATGAGACTTTATGGACATAATTTCAAAATATCTCTATTAGAGAAATAAGATATGAATATATGGAGATATACACACACACACACACCATGTTCATTGAATTTGACTTGTAAAAATGTTAATTTTCTCCAAATTAATTGTACTAAAAATTCTAATAAAATTTAAAGAATCATTTTGAGAACTTGCAAAAAAGCATTTAGATTTATGAGAAAGAATAAAATACACTCCCCCAAAAAAAAAAAAAAATTAAAAACTAAGAATTTTAAAAATAAGACAAATGTGTGGGAATGGAGAAATATTTTGTCAGCTGTTAAGACAAAGGACAAAACTTCAGTAATGAAACAATACAGCACTGTGGCAGTAACATATAGATTGTCCAAAATGCAGAATAAGAATATCAAGAAATAGACCTCTTTATGTATGATAACTTGGTATAATATAGATGTGACATCATGCATGGATATGGGAAAAAAGATTAAGAAAAAAAAAATCATATCACATTAAAAACATCCAAAATGAATTTTAAAAAGAGCTAAATGTGAAATTTAGATTCTAAAAATTACAAAAAAATTAAGAAAAAAAATTTTAACTATGAAAGCATAATGTTAAAATTGATGAATTGGACTATCAAAATTTCTAGTGAATAAAGACAAAAGTCAAAGTTACTAGATGCATGACAGACTAAAAGACATTTGCAAAACCTAAAACTGACAAG
>NW_011888902.1:657927-684013 GCF_000151845.1 Pteropus vampyrus
GGTAGATTTCCTTCTAAAACATGGACAAAGTCTTAAAAATTTAGTGACTGGTAAATATTAAAAAACAGAACAAGATAGTCAATGGAGCACCATTTCTGTATATTTAAATTCTTACGGACACAAACTAACATATATTTCTCAAAGATTTACAAGGAAACTTTTGGTGAAGAAAGGAAATGAAGGTTAGGTATGAGCAGGTGGAGAACTGCATTCCTGAATCTAAACAATGGCATTAATTCAACCCTGTGTCCTGTTTATGTGCAAAGAAGAAAAAAGATGCGCCATCTCTTATTCAAATTTGAGAAACTGTTAAATACAGAGTTAATATTTTAACCCTTTTTCCATTTGCCCTGAGAGTACTTGCCAGTGGCTGTATTTACCCCAAAATAACTTGCAGATTATAGTCCTAACCTCACCCCCAAAGTTTGCCGTGAAATATCTCGCTTTTATCATTTTTCCATTGCTCTAATATATCTATAGTCTTTGGAAACAAATAATATCATTCTATTTATAGCATTCTGGTTTTGGTAGTGGTATTTCCATTTACAAAATATAGTAATTCTGGATCGCTGAAAATGTCAAATCTTAGAAAACATAACATCCCTATGCATGATGCTAACACTGTTCTCAAACAGTCGTTAGCTGAAGATTTATTTGTTGAACCTGATTAATGTATACGTTTCTGTTATGTTAGGATTAGAGACAAGCTCTGTTTAGAAGTAACTCCAAAGACAGTTTTTATATTTTATTTTCACATTGAAAACCAGTGAGATTTGCTTCAACCTCAAAAAGCATGTTTATGTAAAATTAAATTAATGCTGGCAGCGAGCGGCATTTTTTTTTCTGAACTGGAAACGGGTTATGATATTAGGCTCAGGACTTAGACAACTGGATTCAAATGGAGTTGAATTGTGTACTAACAGTGTTCTCCTTGAGAAACTCATTTACCTTCTCGAAGCTTCCTTTTCTTCATCTACGAAATGGAGATACGAATGGTACTTACAGAGCTGTTGTGACTATCATATTTTATAATGCATTCAAAGAACTAGCATTGGGCCCAGAACATACTTAGCTCCATGACCAGTTTCTAGTCAAACCTGCACCCAGCATAGTCACAACGCTGATTTTGTGCCACTTCAGTGCTTGTCACTCAAAAGAAGCCACCCAAACCACAGGTTTTGCACCACTACCCAAAGCACAGTGTTTGTTCCTATGAAACTTTCTATAAGCATAAATGCCATAAAGCGAAGAAGCAATTACCATTCGTTTGTACAGAAACATTTTGGGGCTTTCTCAAACCCCAAATTCGACACACACACACAACGTCTGTCTTGTTCGCCACAACCTAAATGCTTAAATGCATCCGGTTTTATGCTAGGCCTAACAGTTTTACGGGCTCTCTCAGGCTTTTCTGATATCTGAGGACATATCCTGCTAACCGAGGCACAAAATAAATCAGGAGAAAGCACCAAACTCACAGACAGGGCTCAGAGCTTTCGGGCCTCGTGCCGAGGGCGGTTCGCGGGAAGGAGCTTGGCGGAAACTCTGGCACTGGGCGGAGCCACCAGACGCACGCTGGGCGGGGCCACCAGGACGCACGCGGCGCCTACAACACCTGCCGCAAAACAGACGCCCAACGCATTGCACTTTACGTCTTTTATCGTAAAAGCGAATATCCTCTCGGGATTGCTTTCCATTATTGAAAACAGAGACTAATGTAAGTCTTTCGTAAAAGCTAAGTGTCATAAGGCAAACTTTTGAAACATTTCTCCCTGTCCTAATGACCTTTTTCGCCCGGTCTCAATTAGATTATCCTGGAGTCTTATTTTGCTTCTCTTGGAGAAAGGACAAAAAAATTTTTTTCAGCATATTGAACAAGGTAAGCTGTTTCCTTGAATTACCCAATTCTGATAACAACCGTCTGATAATTTATACCCATTTATTGAAATTGAATAGACTTTAGTAGCAAGGTCACATAGCTGGTTAGTGACAGAGCTGAGATCTGAACCCGTGTATCACTGACGCAAAGTCCACGCATAAAACTAGTCTGTGTTGTTTTTCTTTATCATTTTCCTCGGTCTTTTTCAGCCACCACCAAAACTTAAACTAGAACAAGGAAGTCACATGCCACAGAATTCCCTGTGCATCATATCTAAACATCACATCTAAACACTATTTTACTTTTTCGCCAGCCCAGAAATTACTCTCCATTACGCATTTATTTTTTTCAATACATACACTTAAAAATATAGACTACATATTGGTTTTGATTTGTAAGCATAGATTTGATACTTTGTGCCTGCTCAATTCATTTTGTTCACTAAAAGAAGACTAAAGCAAAATAAAATTCCAGTAGAGCATAATGAATTTCAGAGGGATTAATATAAAGTACCTGCAGGAATTTCGTTAACATTAATGTGTAGTATTTTATTTGTAATAATATGAAATTGCATACTTAGAGAAAAAGCCAACTCTTGCTTGGCTCTAGACATTTTGGAAAATGCTAGTGATCTTGGAAAAGCACTCTTTTGACTTTTTAGTTTTCTGTGCCCGCCCCCGCCCCCCTTTTTTTTTTTTTTTAAGATAGCAGCCAGTTCTTCATTTCCCAACAGAACTGTGGAATCTGACTGAGCATGGCAGATTGAATCAGAGTGTGAATAGCATGATTTAATGCTCCTGCTAGTTTGAAATGTTTTCTGGTAGGCCTCTTTCGCAAACCCTCCCAACAGTTAGTTTGTACTTCCTGAAGCCAGTTGTCCAAAGTTCAGTCTTACGAAACACGCAGGACACCATGATTTTCACAAAGGTAACAGGCGTTTTTTACAGAATAAGGTCTGTCCAGTTCTAACTCGACTGCCAACAACAAAATTTGTATCAACAAAAACTTTACTGTTTCAGTTTCCTGTCAGAGCTGCAGGACAGGGCCTCTGGCAAAATGATCTAAATGATTCTATCCAGTCCAGGACATTCTTTTCAATTCTTTAAAAAAAAAAAATAACATTGGAAAAATATATGCTTAAAGAGCATTTCCACTCATGCTTTGGGTTTGTTATGTCCGCTATGTTGCTGTTTAAAAATATTTTTTTATATACACAGATGTACATTTGGTTTATGATCTCAAGTTTAAAAACACTTCTTGGAGCAAATTTGCTCATGGCCAAATTTCTGTGGTATGTTATGGCACTGCATTAGCATATTGGGACATCTTTTTGAAGGCTATACAATGGATGGAATAGTTCATTATTAACCTGACTGGCATTTGTAATGAAAAAGGGAGTCCTCTTGCTTTTAGGCCATGGACGCAGTACGTAAATCTCTTGTGTGGCTGCAATCATAATATTCCTGCAGCTACAGTGTCACCTATTGTAATTTTTCTGCTAATAAACAAATTTGAACTAGCCAGGAATCCTAAATTTTGAGACTAGTTGTTTATCTCAAATATACTCCAGAGGAATAGTAATGCAGTTCTGCTTTGAATTTAAACAGGAACAGGCAAAACAAATCTCTATGGAGGACATTTGACAATAATAAAATATTTCTCCCAGCGGGTGAGCTGGTAGCAATTGTATTGTTGCAATCCAAGCTCACGTTTCGGTAGGTCATTACCATCATAACAAGCCCTTGGACCAACTGGCATCGACATGCAACATTGAGCCCCTGATGGGCACATTATTTCAGACCTTTAACTTCATAGAGAACAAGACAAATACTCCTGGGAAAGGGGGATTATATTTTGAAATTCCTTTTTTATTTTGTTTCATAATAAGATGCAGCGCACAATCAATCTACTGCTACTCTTTCTCCCCCCACACTTCCAAAGAGCACGAGACTAGACTTAGAGATTGGAAAGGGTAGAAAACACTGATTTACACATTTCTATATCTATTGGACTGTGGAACTACCATTCAGTATGTAAACCATTGTGGATGAAACAAAACCCTTAACATATCTTTTCTTTTACAGTTTAATCACAAATTAAATTTCCAATAAGCAAAGTATACCCGAAGTGTTTACACAGGCTCAAGGATGAAAATAGTCTATCTCCATTCTATCTCATCGCTACCTCTTACCTGAATCAGCAACTTGGAAAATACAGGTAAGAGAAGTCATTCCGAGAAATCTTTTTTGTTCTAATTTTGTTGCTGTTCTGCATTTTTTAGTAGGGGGGGGGGAAAAAGCAGGTATTTTGAACCACATCTAAATCCATATTAAAGCACATGAAAGGGCCTAATGAATAGGATTAAAAGAAAGACTGTGAGAGATTTTGCACAAGTTCTTGAGCAGGTATCTCCATTTTTATATGGAGCACAACCAGAAGTGGCTTAGAAGCCATTAAATAAGATGCGTTCTCCATGTGCTCTGGGGGCTGGAGATGGAAAGGGCCAACACAGGGCGGGGTGGAGTCGAAACGGCCCTCGTGGATTTCATTAGCTTTGGATTTGTGAGTAAAGAAAGTTAAGTCCTTTTATCTTGATATTAAAAAACAGTCTAAAACCTTCACAAAAAGTCAGAGCCAATGTATAAAAAGTTCCTTAAAAATTTTAAGACATTCCTTGGTTATTTGAGAAATGTATAAAATTTAAAGCAGTGGTTTCCTCATCTTCTCTTCATATTAGAATCACCTGGAAATTTAAAAAAAAGTATTCTCCAAAGCCCCGGCCACACCTCAAATCAATTAAACCCCAGTCTTGGGGGTGGATGGGAGTATGAGTATCACAAATCCTTAATACCCTTCAGATGACTCCAATACGCAGCCAAGTTTGGAAAACATAAGAAAAATCCCTTATGAAAAACAGGTGCAAATAAAAGTGATCCCTCGACACCAACAATATAGCCCATTTATCAGAGCTGCCCGTTATTTATATATACAGAAATCCAACTTTATTTTCTTGTACACCTGAGGCATCTGTAATAAACATGGCAGTACCAGAAAAGTTGCTCTGTAATAATTCTAGATTATGAAAACCAGCAAGGGAATGCTGACACTTGGTTCTTAAACGTCTGTGCACGTGTGTGTGTGTGTGTGTGTGTGTGTGTGTGTGTGTGTGTGTGTGTGTGTAATGTATATGCTTTTAAATGAGGACCTTGCTGAAAGAGGACAGGCATGATTTTTCCTTTTTCCTTTTGCATCTTGCATTGTCTCAGTTCCCCCCAAGAACTTTGAAAACCCCCAAGCGAAACAGGTCAGATTCTATGCTGAGCCATTGCGACCGAAAGGACATTAAAATAGGAAAAGACAACTCTGAGTTTTGTTGCTACCTAGTGCATCTTAGGTAATCTCATGCCCCTAAATCCGATTCGGTTTAGTGGCCTTTTGTGTCATCCGCTGGCTTCTCTAGAGAACCAGCCACCTCGGAAAGGTGAGAAATACAGTGGGCAAACGCAATGACAAAACACTCTCGAGATAGGCAGAGGAGACAAGAAAGCACATATCAGCACCTTGGTGACGGCTCCAGGAGGGTCCAGTGGAAGCACAGCTTGACCCCGAGCGGCAAGGGCTGCAACCTCTCCGAGTGAAAAAGGCACGGGGAGGCCACTTGCTGTCAGCAGTGCTGGTTAACCCTCCGGAATGTGAAGACAGCTCCCCCTCCTCACGCACACGGATCTATACACGCTGGTGTTGATTTCCCATTCAGGAAACCTGGTCAGCAACTCCGCTGCAGCTCCAGAAAGCCTGCAGCTCGCTAACGAGCTCAGTGCAAACACATGGTTTAATTGTGGATGGAGGGCAATAATAGGTATCTCTAGTTTTAATATGATCTTAAAATAGGGGGAAAGTTTTCTGTTATGGCATTGACATAGAGGCGATGATTTTGAGTAACGCAGGGTGATGTGGAGTCGCTTTAAGATTAAGTAAGAGCTATATAAAGGCTTGTCAGAATGAATTCTAATGTGCCATGAGACACTTTGCATACTCTTAAATATGCAAAATGTGTCTTGGCACTCTCAAATTCATTCTGACAAGCCTTTATATAGCTCTTATTTAAACTCCTACTTTATTTTTAGGGAGCAGGTACTCAGAGATACTCTTTCAATGGAAGCGACAAAGGGCAGTGTTTATTGATTTCGTTCTGACATGGGAGGGAAATAAAGAAACACAAAACAGAAGAGCAATCAAAAGTGGAAGCTTGTTTAATATTGCTCTACCATCATCCTGAAAGGCATAATAATGTGAGTTACACATCTGAACTGATTGGAGTTACAGAATCATATCTCCTTTTTGCATTTAACAATATATACAATATAAAATAAATACATTTACACAAATGGACATTGGCTGGAGCACACAGTATGGTACACATCACAAAAATATACAATTGATTGCTTTACAGATGTGAAGCCCATCTACAGCTATAGACATGGTTTTATTATTATTATTATTCTTTTTACTACTGGCTATAATGCAACTCCTGGATTATTATAAGCAGTTTAAATTTTTTGTCCTTTTACGATCTTTGCACATAAGACTGCCATAAAATGTTTTCCTAGGCAGGTAAACAGAGACGCTTAAATAATTAAAATACAATCACCAACACCCATTTTCTCTTCTATAAGAAAAATAGCAGTTTTAAATTTTTTATATCTTTTATGTTATCATTTAAATGCAAAATAGTGGAATAAATACAACAATCTGATCTGATTGAAACACAAGTGTAACCACCGGTAGTCACACAATCATATTGCTTTAAATAAGAACAAACTGAAAAGAAGCAAAATAAAAATTAAAATCATATGGCTAAAACATACACCTTTATGACTTTCCAAAACTTCACATTAAGTAAATGGTCTTGCTTGAAACTTGAAAAAACTTACCTCAAGCGAGGCTTTGAGAAGAGTGTTCACCCCAAAGCCCGTTCCGGTCTTGCAGCTCTCCATTTAGGTTGTGTTTCCTACTTGAGATGCTCGTTTGACTTAAAAACTAAAAATTGTACTTCCTTCTTTTCAAAAATCATCTCATGTTTTCAGTTGGTTATCTCTTACTTCTGAAGCCCAAGTACTTTAATGTGATATAGTAAAAACAATGTATATATTGTCTGTATTTTATTTATATATAGTGTGGTTGAATAGTAGCAACTTAAACCCTGCACAGACTTTCTGGAAAAAAATCTTTTTAAACACTTACATATATAAATAATCTTATAGAATCAGCACCTTTTTTTTTTTTCCCAGGAGTTGGATTTTCTGTTGTTATTTTTAAAGGGATGTGCCAATTTCTGAACTCCTATCACAGCTATAAATTTCAAGTTATTGACCATCTGAATGAATTGCTAATGATGATTTATCTAGAATCACACTACAGTCACTTCTCTACTGAGAAACCACAATCTACAATATAGTCCCATATAGCTAATGATAGATACACAGTATTCCTAGCATTAGGTTGATGAAACATCAACCCCAGGTATTTTGTTTAAAGCACACAAAGTAGCAATAGTTTTGGAAACGTGTCCGCACCAAAAAGTTTTGCAACAACACAGAGCGAGTTAATAACAACGTCTGAGAGATGATTGAGTGAAAGCCATATATACAGCATTTAAAAATTAGACTTATCTATATTCTTGAAATATTCAAAGTTTTATTTCTAAGCTATACATTGGTATTCTATAATAAACCATTAAAGAAATTATTCCTTGTTTTGAAAATATTATTATGATTTTGATGTGTATCTGTTCATAATGAATACTTGTTTGGAGTTTCAATCTCTTAATTATTATTAGGAAGAACCTTATTACTGGTAAGGAATAGAATATACTACTGTAGTCTCCTGAGGAATTGTACATCCAATATTGTCTCTAATTCTACCCTGTGTCTAAAAGCACACACCACAAGAATCCAAACACCACAAGAAGAACAAGACAACAGTCTCAGAATGCAACATAAAATTCCGGAAAGCACAGCAAACATGAAACATTGAAAAGCTGAACTACATTTCTTTTGTTTGTAAGGGTTACAATTTTAATTACATCTGTGTACATAGAATAAGACTGTTCACATAGTACAGGGAGCAGCTACTAACACTGGTCCATCGGTACAGCGTTTGATGGAGGTTACTGTCATTGGTTATTCAGCGAGTGTGGATTTGGGGGGCATCTAATTGATTTCTTCCTTAGATTACACCTCTTAACAGTCTGGAACCTGACTGACTTTCTTGCTGTGACAATACTGGTTGAAAGCAGATATATTGGCTTAGCTCTTGGTAAAAACTGCAGATTAATTTAAACCAACATTCCTAAATGAACAAACTTGTGTAGATAGGTTTTAGAATTTGGTCAGGCGTCTGTCGTCTTCAATGATCTTTTTGTTGTTGTTGTTGTTCAAATGCTGGCCTTTGCCTTATTGCCTTTTAAATGTGTAGTGGCTCACAGCTCCTTCTGGGGCAAGGTCTGTAACTTTGCAAACAGGCAGTAACTCGTTCCTAACCACCGTGGCAGCTAGAAATCATATGGCAACTGTACCTCCCAGAAAGAGAGGTACACTCCTGAAATTCTACGGATCTGGACTCCACGGGCAGCGCTTACGTACGTGACTACCCGGAGTCACTGGGTGTAATCTAATCCTTCGTGTCAGTGAACATTTAGGTAAACTGGAGCTCGTGTTAAGAAATTGATGTTTGGGACCAGACTGGCACACAACATAAATTGCATCCGTGATAATATGCACCTTCCCTTCAACTATTGCTTGAGTAAGTTAAATTCCCATATTAATAAATGGCTGAAAAGTGGTAAAGCTGGTACAAAAAAATCTCCATTTGTAAGAAGAAACGAAACATTTTTAAAAATCTTCCTTCGGGATTCATTTGTCCTTCATTATTGTTCATAATTGTTCAAAGCCAGCACAAAATTGCAGTATTCTTATTTTTCTTTAGTATTGCATGAATGAATAAAGCTTAAACTATTCCCTGAAAAAGTTACATAGTAGCTAAACTAACAAATACCTGGAAGACTTGAAAAAACAATTAAGGAATCAAATGGCTGTAACTGATCTAGATGGAAAAGTAATGATAAGAAGCAGCCGATGCCACCTTGCTTAAGCTGTCTAATTAGAGGCTGCTCCCATGACATCTAATACTGCACTCAGTCAATTCCTGTATGTCGCACTGCACTTTAGGTACGTTGGTTCTGTCTCTGATTCCTTAGTCATTGGGGACATTATGGTTCACAATAAGTTCACTGGCATCCATATTATGGATTAACATCCTTTGGCAGGGCTGGCTTCCTTCTCTCTTCAATTAGAGACCTCTTTTAAAAGTTCAGCAGCAGAAGGGAAGGAGGAAGGGAGGGAGGGAACGAAAGGAAAGGAAGAAAAATTTCCTTACGGCTAAAGCTATTTAAAATTTAGAAGAAAAGGAAAGGATGAGAAGAGAGGGAGGAGGATAGGGGGAGGGAGGGAAGGAGAGAAGGAGGGAGGAAGGGAGGGAGGAAGGAAAGAAGAAGGAAGGAAGGAAGGAAGGAAGGAAGGAAGGAAGGAAGGAAGGAAGGAAGGAAGGAAATGAGTGAGAGAGAGAAGAAACCACTCATCAAGGAAGCCAAAAAATGAGGATAAGGAGGTGTAAAGAAAGAAGGAAAAAAGTTAAGAGGAAGAAAAATGAGAAAAGAAAAAAAAAAAAAAGATGTGATCAGGTAGAAAGAAATTCATCAGGAAGATACGGAGAAATCTGAAAGCTGCTTCGTAGTCTTGCTGCTAAATTATCAGTGCAGTCTTTGTTGATTTTTGATGGTGTTAACTAAACTCTAAGTTTCTTCGACATCACTCTTGGGTTTATTTTCCCTCTTTTGGCGTGCAGGATAGGAAGGCCCAGGAAAACTTTTAGTCAGACCTTGGCCTCCAGCATTTCCAAAAAAAGTTTGTGCATGGGCACTTTGCCTTCTAGTTTGATGCTGTAGAAATGCTGCACGGCCTTGGTGGAGGTCTGCCGCAGGAGGGGGAGTGTCATCAGCATCTTGCCCGCCCGGCGGGGGTCCTCCACGTGCTGGCCGGCTTCGTAATCCTGCAGCGCCTCATGCAAGACATCCTGAAGCTTCTGGACGGCCTCCACGTCTTCTATGTGCATGGAGTCTGTGCGACAAAGCAAAGAACACAGACACTGATATTAATCATAAAAGTCCATGTCTATTAGAGAGCTATGAAAGTTAAAGATTATTCCCGAACTTCTCTAAGCTCTAAGCTGTGGATTGCTCACCATTTCAAACTCTCACCATTTCAAACTCTCTCTTTTTATTTTGGTCTAAATTTCCCTACAGTGGATAATTTCCAATGCTCAGTTAGAACATGGGAATGATTACAAAAGATCCATTATTTAAAATGTGGTTATTGTTTTTCCTCCTAATACTGAGCAAGAGAAGACTGTCTTTAAACAGATGACAGTTGGTCTATTTTATTCATTACCTCATTCTTGCACTTATTTATTCATTCAACCATTATGGAAGGCCATCGATTAAAAATATTATTCGAACTGCTATGAAGTTAAAGTTGTCTAAAATTCTGAGCTTGCCTACAAAAAGTTCATATTTCCCAAAAGGAAAGGAAAACATTGATGACTACGATTTTAAAAACTCCATGTGCATACACTGACTCTAACACTGTGTTCGGGCATAGAAAACACAGAAATCACAATAAACTTCTTATCTTTTTAGAATTTTTAGTATAATAGTCATAGTTTTTTAAAAACATCCTTACATAGTCTGCTTCTCTACTGAAATACAAATGAAGCCTTTAGATTAATGAGTTCTGAAATATTTTTCATATTCGTGAAGCTGAGCTTCGCCCTTAAGTGACTAATTTAAAAATCTAATCTGATCGAACGAGGAAAGGGTTAACAGGGTTGGCACAATTATTCTTGTGAGAAATGTGAGATGTGGAGGAAAAAATAAAAGTTACAGCTCTAGCTCTAAAACAGACACTTAATTATATACAAGTTTGAATCATTTAGCACGTTTTATTGATTCTGATGACAGTTTATCTGTTAATTACACATAATGGGGTCTTTGGGGGAATTCTGAATGTTTCATAATTCTAGTTCTCTGCGAATGCAGAGCTCTAAGATATATGTAGTGAGCCTAATCTTTCATGTAATTCAAGTTTCAGATCACATGCACAAAAAGAGAGGCAAAATGCCATTTAAAATCGAGTGGCTAAACATGATAAAAAAAATTATGGCAAAGTAAGTAAAAGACTGACTGCAGTTATAAGCAGTAACATGTTTTTTAAATTTTCTTTGTATTTTATTTATTGCTTTTTTTTTTACACGATTATTTCGCATCAGCTCACCACATCATTTGTAAATTGACCAGTATTTACATTATGCGGTTAATGACACGCTTCTTTGAAAGACTCCTGAATAATCTGTAATACAGTTGTTTATAAATGTTCACTGCTCAAGACTTGATTCCTGCCTGGAGGAGCCAAAAAGAGCATTCGAGACACTCCCCACGGTACCCTGCCCTTCCCCTGGGCCGTTTCTTCCTTGGCTTCTCTCTGATCTGGTTTCTGGATGAGTGGCAATCCCATCCCATTCCTACGTGTCTTCTCTTTAAAACAAGCACACATAATTTCCAGAGCCATCTAAGGGTTGGTGATGTTACTGAGAAAAAGAAAGTCATGGCAAAGACAGCAACATACTCTGATATTTTTTCTCTCCCTTTTCACTTAAATGATGTCTGAAGGGGAGGCGGTGGGCATGGACACACACTAAAGGTGAGCGTCCAGGTACATGAAAGACTGACCTTGTACATTCAGGGAACAGATGGGGTGGACTTGCCAAACCCGTTTTGGGATCAAAGTTAACACTCTAAGTAAAAGCAGAGGGGAACAAATGGATGGGGAAAATAGGAATTGCATTCTTACAGATAAAATTTTTTAAATATAACTATTTTCCAAGCAGACCAAAAACAAAACAAAAAACCAGAACATGAACAATATACCACGTATTAAGTACGGGTCTTAAGGCCTCTGATAAGCACTTTATAGACACAGCCTCACTTTGTGCCCCAACAGCCCTGCCCGTCACACACATCGGTAGGAAGGGCCAGAGTCAAGCTTAACTCAGGTTTCTGTGAATCACAGTTTACAACATTGGACATGGCTGGCATTTCCTTTTCTGAAAATTATAATAATAATGATGATGATGATTTGAAATTGTCCTCTGAGCTCATCTCATTCAAACTTCCATCTTCATCGATAATCTTCTCGACAACCTTTCTCGTGAATTTGGCCCTGGTTCTGATGACTAGAATGATACAGGATGAATTCCCCCCTCCGACATGGCAGATCTTTAAATGCTTGACGTCGGGCGGCACAGCCGCCTCAGCCCCCGCCCCAAGTCTCGCCTTCCTCACTACTCCTGCCCAGCAGGAGATATATTATAAGATGTCACAGGAAATGAGGCGAGAACAAATAGCAGAGAGATATGCTCACAAACAGCAATTAAGACTTCAAACTATTCTTTAAAGGCTGTGATTTAGCTTGTGAGATTTAAAAATGATTTAATCAAATTACTATGATGATTTAGCTTCCCATTTACAGAAAAGATTCTAACTCATTTGAGCTTTACCCATTCTCGGACCGGCTAATACTCTAAATGCAAACTCACTAAATCTGAACTATTTAATTAGACCATGATTCAGCTGGCAGACTGCTGAAGAAAATATTAATCTCCATTAGAGAGCCTAGTTCAAGTTCTGGCTCTGTGGCTTTAACCTCTGTTTTGTTCTTCTGGCAAAATTTTTACATGTATGCGAGGCCTGCTAAACTGGCATTAAACGATGTAATCATTTAGCTTTGGTTGCCAGGGATGGTTCCATTTTAACTTTACATTTTAAAGGAAATAGTCCCAGTATTTGTGCTAATGGGAACCAGGTAAAATTAATAATGGAAATCATAGGTTTATGAACTAACTAGACAGGATGAGGCTATACTTTTAAAATGCTGGGTAAGTTGTTTAAAAAAAAAAAAAATTAGGTCACCTGGGCCTAAGCCCAGACCTATTAAATCAGAAAATTGTGGCTGAATTAAGACATCAGTATATATATATATATTGTTTAAGTCTAGGTGATTCTCTGGCCAAGTCACGGTTGAGCTAGTGAACCAGACAAAACAAACAAATGCTACTTTAATCAAGATTTCAAAAGATAACCAGATTTCAAATGATACATATATTATCAACCAAATATTAAGTTGCAACACCTAACAATAATAACTTCCAATATTTTACTCTGTGAAGTGGGATCCTAAAGCAATGCGTCTAGCTCAGATCATTTGCTTCAGGAAGATAGCTAAGTATCCTCATACAGGCAGCTGCAAAATTCAACGAGAGTTACAGCCACTGCAGAAGATTTACTTTTATATCTTACCTGGAATAAAACCCTGCCCTTCTCAGTGTAAACATACTGAGGGCTGTGGGCGTGAGCAGAGCTGCTCCCAAATGCCCACGTTCAGAGTAATCCTCTGGAGGCAGTGAGCTTGGGCACTGAGGGGCCGGTACCCAGTACGGCCATGGCAAACTGGCCCTTGATTAACAGGTTAAAAAAATTTGTGCCAATCATAAAATTTTGATTAAAAATAGGTAGACTAGATTCAAGGAAGTTGGCAGTGGTGGCAGTAAAATACTTTTCTCTCTCTAAATTTGCAGATGAATTTGCAGAGCAAATGGATGACAAATATAAAAACCCATAGGTAACACAAAAAAATTAGGTGACGAGGTATCCCCAAGATATGCACACACACAGAGTATCGGAATTACTGTATGCGTGTGTGCCTGTCTTCCTACCTCTGTCCGCTGAAGCAGCCTTGGAAGAATGGCCAACTCAGAAACACGGTAATGAGTAACGAACAACCTAGCACCCAGCTTGTAATTAGATTCCAGGACCTGGTCAGGACATATTTAAGATGAGTATAGAACATCCTGTCATGCTAAAGTACTAAGTACATTATCTAAAGTACTAAGTCATTCAGAAACATTGCAGAAGGTCACCTGAAGACTGACCCAAAGTGGGACCTTACAAACACTAAAGAAAATCAACATCTGTGATCCAAGGTAACTGACCCAAAATGGGACAATTTGAACTTCAATAGCGATTGTAATTGCAATTGATTGAAATCCACTGAATATGTTTAAACACGTGTTTATAATGACATTAAAAACATGTGGGGCACCAGTTTTTTATCTTGAAAGCTGGTGATGAGAAAGAATCCGGCATTTATCCTACCTTTCCTATACAAATTGTATCACTGGGAACCAAATAAAGATAAAGGACAGCATCACTTTATATAAGTATCCCTTCTACTAAATAAAAAAATAATAAAATTACAAATCGCCATTTTGCAAGCAGAGAGATTAATGAATAATGAGCATCAGCAGCTGCTGTCATCACAGAACGAGAGACAATCGGACATAACATGCCTCTCAGCGAACGGCACACCACCTATGCGTGCCACAGGGATTGAAGCTGAGTCTGAGTCTCCAGATCCAGATGCCAATTTGCCCAAAATGCAAAGGGCAGAGAAGCATGATGAACTGCACCTGGAAAATGCAATCTGCAAAGTCCAGACTTCAACAGATAAGCTGTACGAAAGTAAAAACGGAAGAGGAGCTTTTAAAGGAAACTTAAAATTCCTTAAGAAAAAATAAATTAATGGACAAAACTAAACTATCACATCTGGGGATATGCATTTAGAGATAAAACCATCGTGAAACACAAGCAAAGGGCGACTAAGAAAGTCAGGGCAGGAGAGTGGTTACTTCCGCCGGCAGGGAGGGGTTGAGACAGGTAAGACACGCGGAAGGGTTTCCGGGATATCTTCGTTTCTTGACCTTGCTTAACCTTATACGGTCATTGTGCTGGGCTGCAAAATAGGCTTTCAAGGAAATCAGAAGTATCCTGATAAGATGATGGCAAAGGAAGAAAAAGCCAATGTCACCGTGGAAGCAACATGCTGCACTGCTCATTTCAAAGATGGGGGAAGGTTCCAGGAGCCCAGGAACACAGGGAATGCTGCTCTAGAAGCTGGAGAAGGCAGTCTCCCCCAGAGCCTCCGGAGGGCTGCGCCCTGTTGGCACCTCGCCTTTCCCCTAGTGGACTTCCAACCCCCAGAACGGTAAGAAAATAAATTCACGCTGTTTAAAGCCACCAACTTGGGGTAATTTGTTAGGCACTAGGAGACACACTCATTAAGTTACACATTTGTTTTTTCCGTGTTTTCTTTTCTTTCTTTAATCCGTGTTTTATTTCCCATTAAAATGGTGAAGGAGATAGAAAGGGGGTGAGAAACTTCTAATGGAATGGTCCCTTCCAGAAAGTAGTGAGGCAAGGGGAACGCCCATCAAGATTATAGAAACACTTGGCAAAAACACCCAAGGAAGCTGTGCATATATCATGTAGGAAGTTGGATCAAAAACCTTTTAGGCCTTCTCTAACCCAGAGAGGTTATAATTCTAATATTAAAAATGGTAATAATTCTGATTTAGTGCTAAACCACAGTGAGAACAGAACTTCTGAGTGTACAGTTTTCTACTAAGACATCCTTATTTGGGGAGAAAAGCTGTTTTCCTCATTTCTTCCTCTATCAAGCCAGCCTTCTACGTTTATACCAGCCACACAAATCACTCTTTTACAGTGTTTATATGAAATGTTGAACCACAGAAAACCCCCTTGGCCCATGGCGTCCTTGTGTCTACTTTGCATGATGGGATTTCCCTGCGAGGTGTTTTCCTATGTCCTTACAAGGACTCAAGGCCTCCTCTCTCTCTCCCGCCAGTATCTGATACTTGTCTAGGAGCTTTCTAGCTCCTGTCACTAGAGGTGATAAAGACAATTATATTCACTAAGTGCGTGTTGATACCCACTTGGGTGGTAAATATCTCAACCTTCCACAACATCATAAATGATCTGTATCATGCTAATGACCTTTTGTAACAGAATGCTCATTATCTTAAGACCTGTAAATGAGTATGATGTTATGTCACTCCTTAGAAGTAACACAACAGCAGAGTATTTTATTACCCAGGTTGGAAGCACTGATATACTTGAAGCCAATATTTCCTATACTATATCAAGGCAGAATGACCACTGAGCATGATAAAAAACATTTAAGGACCAGTCTTTACTTTTTACATGCAAGTGAGAAATATCGTAATATATGAAATTTAAGAGTTGTGTTAAATTAAAATGTGTGTGTGTATGTGTATCTCACCTTAAATAAAATTAAAATAAACAGTGATGGTAGATTTGAACAAAAAACAAAAACAACAAAGAAAATAAATTAGAGACCAGGAGATGGAAAGTCAAAATTTTGATCTCTTCTTTATCTGATAGTATTAATTATGGCTTGGTGTGGGTAAAAAATAAAAATAAATAACAACCTGCCACAAAAGACCTACCCTTATTTATATTTTAAAAGATGCTATACCCTGGCAAACATCTTGTCTTTAATTCTTTTTGTCGTCTTTCTTGGTGGTGGTATGCTACAATAACTCCAAGAAGACAGCAAGATAAAGGAAGTGAGCACAAAATTCTAAATTAAATTAAAAATACCAGTTTCAGTTGGCTGGTATGACATTGAAATGACTGAATTCTTCTGCATTGATGTTTCTGAAGACATGGTATATTCTTATTTAAGGAACAGAAATAGCTTATTGATAGCAAGGGACAGAAGAGTACCCGCGCATCTTTATTAGCTCACTTCGGTTACTGGTAAAACAGTATCGGACATGTCCACCTCACAGACATGATATGGAAATCAAATGAGATTCCTAAGAGAAGGCTAAAAAGATGAAATTTAATTGAAAACAAGTCTCCAGAAAAATCCTATAAAAGGATACTCTCTTGACCAATAGTTATAACAATCTCTAAAATACTGAAATCAGCCAGTTTAGTCAAAATTCCAGTAAAATTGTTTGAGGGTCCCCTTCAGTAGACACTAAAGAACTGAAAAGTTTTTCATTTTTTATACCAGTTCAGAAGATGTTAATATTTCTAATAAAAATACATACATACCACATAGAAAATATATGACTATACTTACCATTCTCACTTAAAAGTAACTGATACAAAAATTTTAGGCCAGTTAGGAAGTATTCACCTGCCTCATTTTATAGAGAAAAAAACAGTTATATGGCTAAACCATGCATTCTCAAACAAGATGAAATTTGGAATTGAAGAGTAGAAAAAAAAATCTCTCTTTTAGGTAAAACACACATAAATAGATACATAGTACATTTGGGATATTATTATCTCATTGAGGAAAACATAGCTAAGAAGGCTATCTTCAAAGAGTGATAACGAAAAAAAATTGAGAAACACTAGTCCAGACCTCTATGATGGTCCAAATATTCTGATTAAATATGGCCCCCCCTTTTGGTCTCCTCCAGCAATCGTAAACTATCCTTAAAATTACATCACAGTTCTAAACGTATGCCATTTGTCCTCAAGAACAAAATAATGTCAGGAGATGGTTATAATTACTTATGATTTAAAATTGATGACCAAAATATTACTTGTAGCTTTGTATCGATAGTCTTTCTGTAGTTCCAGAAAGACTGCTAGAAGTAAAATCTTAAACCGCTTTAATCTTCCACTTTATAAAAATGACTGTAACCATTCCAAACAAAATCTTGGCCATAAGAATCGATAGGACCAATCGAGAGAATAGAAATAGCATGATATACTCTTACTCAAAATGCTTGTAGTACTATTTCACTGTATTTTCCAATAGAGACATAAGATTAATTACAGAATCACAGAATTCTGTAATTCTGGAAGACATTCTAAAGATCTGTCTATCCTCTCGGTGTACACATGAAAAAACTGGGGCCTAACAACTGCAACATTAAAACAATGACCTAGATTTTCCTTTTTAAATTCGATGAATGAGGGTTGCAGTCGCTACTCAAGTGGTTGTTGTCACTCAAAAATAAGAGAATACATGGTTTAAGCGAGCCTCTGAGTTTCTTACCTTCAGAAATGATTGGAACAATTACTTAGGGTTTCCGGATACTTGAATGTGAGAATTACAGCATTAGTACATGATGCATTGGATTTTTTTTTTTTTCATCTACCTGAAGATAGAGACTATACTTCCGCTGGCGTTCTAGTGTCATAAGTATTCCCGAATTCACAAATGACAGAAACAGAGCTACAGAAAATATGACGGTCATTATTAGGAAGCCAATTTCCTGTTTCCCAAGCATAAGCACGACATTTATAATTATTGAATAAAGACAGATGTTTAAAATAAGCTGAAATTTAGATTAATGAGACAATCATACAGGGAATGCTCAGATACCTATAAATAACACTAAAATGTTTGTTTCATTTTGCACAGAAAGTCACTTATTTGATCCGAAATTTCTAAATACTTAAAGTCTATGAGCTTTTAGGGTGTCTGAAAATTACTAAAACATTTTCATATTGAAGCATTAATGAGCAGCTTAAGAATCACCAGATCTAAGCAAGATCGAATCTACTACTTTATCACTGTCTTCCAAATAATGGTCAAAAAATAGAATGAAATGGCATCATATTGACAGTATCAGCAAAATGACTTCTGAATCATTTATCCCAACAGGTTAGATGAGTAAGAGAAAGACCGTATTTATAGAACACAGGAGAGGTGGCACAACTTAGAAATTAAAATAGCCTTTAAAGTGCTTAATAATTTCTCCATTATTATGGACTTTGACTCAATTTTTCTTGGCATTGAGAGGCTGAAAGACTGTCAAACAACTTGCAGGAAATTTTTGTGACACGGAGAAGTTTTCTGGGAAAAACTTGATGCTACTCAATACTATAATAAAGAGGAAAAAAAGGAGGGCTTGTTAACTATTTCTGGCTTTAAACAAGAAAAATTAACTAGTTCTTTAAATACTCTCTAATCACCAGTCACTGCTCTAAAGTAGGTCACTTCCTCCCCCTAAGAGAAGAGTGGAATTAGAATATTTATCAAAATATTAATGATTATACTCCTAAACAGCAGAGACAGAAACGCTGCTACTAATTAATTCAGGCACTCTAAATTATAATCCATAATCACAAAGTGTGCATCTGACACCTAAAATTATAAAATTTTAGCAATTTTGATAAAATTTTAGCACTGCTCAGCACTCATGATTAGTTAATCAAAAAAAAAAAAAAAGCAACTGGAAACATAAAAGATATAAAACATGCTTGCTGTACTTTATAAATAATTAACCACGTAAATGTTTTAAATTTGAATTACTATATGATTACCAAATAGAAATTCTTCCCCAAATCTTTCATCTAATTATGAGAGATGCTATAATGTGAAGTCTATGCAAACTAATAAATTCTCAGAAAATTTCTGCCCCATCGCCCGTTTTGGTTTTTGAGAGAGCAGGACAAGGGGTTCTTGAGGGTTTGTAACGACAATGCCATTTGTCATAATGAATCATATTTTACAGTCCCACTGGGGAGCAGGAGGAGAGAAGTGAATGGAGCGTTAAGGCAGAGGGCTGCGTCCGCAATTAAAAGTGCGAAATGCTAAACACCATTACGAAGACAAATAGGAAAGTACAACTTCATTGTTGAAAACAATTTCCCTCCTATCAGTCCAAGGATTCATGCATCAATATTGTAGATGAACTGTTAATTACAAAATCAATTAAAAATTATTTCTAAAAACAGTCACGCGTCCCCGGCTCTCACGGGGGCAATTTGGGCAGAAGGTCTCATCTCACTAGGACTGCGCCAAATCACAAAGTCGTCATCCACAACTAAGCAAAAGCAATCTGGGTTTTCATTTTTCAGCGCGGCTGAGCCCAGCCTGAGATTGATCGTCACATATGGCCCCAGAAAACAAACTGTCAATACCTTGAATGCTGCAGAATTTGAACAAATAGCCGTCCGCCCATTCAAGCCACTCATTGCATCCCATTTAACAGATTTTATTGACAGTTTCCTTCTTGTAATTAAAGGGAAAACTACTGGCCAGCAACCAAGATAAAGTTCAAAGATAGGGTCAAAACAAAAGCAGATGGAGGGGCACGGTGTGACTGTCAATGGTACGTAGCATCAGAGCATGTTATTGACACGTAGGTATCTAATGATCGGCACGTCATTAAGAAGGGATCTATCTGGAACTTTATGCAAATGCTAAAACAGCCTTAAGACCACAATTAAAGCATTCGGAGAGGCACAAAGGGAAAAACAACAAAGCGCCAATGATTTTTACTTATCAGAGGCTGCTCCCTATTTTAGTCCGTTTCAGTTCAAATGTAAAGACTGTTTATTCCCAGAATCCTGAACCCATTCTGCATAGCTGGTACCTTTGAGAGAGATACGCCCTCAGCAGAATGACATCCAGAGAATTCCAGAAGTCAAGAAAACGGAGCGTTCTTTGATAACCAAAATTAAAAACAGCACTCAATATATTTTACCAGTTGCAAAATTTGAATTTTTCAGGGGAAAACACCGTTTGTGTATATTTGTACTTCACACTTACTTTCGCTTGTGCATACAAGACAATGGCGCTGATTTTGTCCTGAGAGTGCCCATTCGCACTACAAAGTAGCCAGTGTATTAGGTGGTGAAAGTTTTACAGCTTTCAATGGCAAATGTAAAAAAAAAAAAAATTAATACCGTGTAAGTTGATTTTTCTTATTGCTAACTGTCACTAGAAAGCTAAAATGATTCTGATTTTGCTGATTCATAGGGAATTTACAACTGAGTCTAGCAAATCTCTGAAGAAGTTAAGGAAAGGGGTAAAACTGACGTATTAAAAAATGTAACAATGACCATGTCAGTGTGCCAACCTGAATTAGCAAGAGCTATCGCTTTGAGGGTGACAAATTCTTCTTTCTCCAGTTTCATGCTCTTGTATTTCTTTACCAGCTGCAGGATAGCATTATTTAGGTCAAGAAGGCCTGCTAATTTGGACTGGTCTTCATCCATTATATAATCGTCTGCATAGACAAGTTCATCCTCAAATGAAAGAGATCGGTATACGACACCAAGGATCAAAATTTCCATCCAAGCACTCTGCAGGAGGCTCATCTGGTCCGCCAGGGACAGCGTGGAGAAGCCTGCATGGGAAGATGGGCAGATCAAGTTACTCTAAAGCCATAATTTCATAATGCAACATTAGCTTCATATGGTGGTCGGCCTCTGCATGCGTGCTCAAAATTATGCTGAGCTTTGAAGAGACGCTCTTAAATTCTCCCCTGATCATTTTGCGAGCAGCAAAGCGAACATCACAAACCAGCTCCAACATGGTAGTATCTTCTCTAGGTTTTACAGACAGGGCTGAGAAGAGTATCATAGTTTTGTTTCTTTCTCTTGAGAAGAACATACCACATAACGTTAAATATATTTGATTTTCTGGCTGAAGTCTTTATGACTGTCTCAGATTTTCAACAACCTCATCTCTCAAAACTACTTTTTACACAAAACATACACGTTTTTAAAAAGTCAAAAAATAAAGGAATACAGCAGAGTGAAATCTGGAAACATTTCTCCACAACAGTCACAAGCACTGTGCAGGATGAGGATGCTTCCACCCCAAACCCCTTCCCAACTGGGTACTTGTCCCTCCTGATATTTAGCATGAATTCCTTTTGAGAATGGTCGGTATTGGTACAAAAGGCCTCCTCACCCAATAGAAAAGCAAGTTTAGTCTTCATATTAAGATCCAGTTATTTAAAAAGTTAAATATGGAGGCAATGGAGTTTGGTGGATAGGATATGAACAAGGCTCGATCTTGAATATAAACATCGGTTCCACTGAGCGACTGGTCGTTTCACTTTAAACATGACTTACTTGTACCTTATTTTTTGTTTCGTGGAAATAGAAAATCACCCAATAAACACTAATTTGTAATATGCACTCAATAAGTGTAGCTATATTATAGGTTATTTTTATCTCAAATATCTGGATGACTGTTTCAGTTCTGGAGTGCTTTCATTCACGCACGCTTCCGGTCCCTTCCAAGTGTGGGAAAACATATGCAAACACATGATATAATTATAGTTCAGTGATGTAGTACAATTAAACCTTAGGAGTAACAATATATATTTATAGCTTAGAGGGACCAGATCTAAATTCTAAAAGAAATTTAAGGAATGAGGTCTTAGTGATTATTCCCGATCATCAACCACATATTTCTTCCAAGAATCCTAGAAAAGAACTGTTTCTCAAAACTTCACTTTCATTTCCAAGGTTATGCCCAGGAATTCCAAGGGTGACCACTTCCGTGGTCTCTGAGAACAACGGTCCCATGATTTAAGCTACTGCCACCAATAATTCTATACAACGAAGACAATTTTAATACTGGAGCTTATAAAATGTATTTTTACTCCTTTTCTCAACCCTGTTACCTAAATCACAAATATCCACTGCTACCCAGCCTTCTTAGGCTCTTGCTGCGGTCATTGCTGTTCTCATCTTCATTCATCTCAAATTGATCATATCCATGTGATATTGGGAACTAGAGCACAATAAGGAACAGGAAAATATCTCCTGGCCTGTTGGTGACAACCAGTAGCTTGCCATTTGGCACCATTAACTAGAAGTGTTTAATAAAATCATCAAGAGGGATTAGTCAAGCTTTCCATAAGGGGGTCTTCCGGCATCTGTAAAAGGCATTTCTTTCATTCTTTATCAAGCTGCTGACATAGTACTTGACAGATCTTTTGGACTGGCTGTATAAGTCTTTTTGTCCCTCTTTTTTTCCATTCTTTGTGTGTGTTATTGTGATGTGGGGTTAAATTAATGACCATCCTCTTAGAATTAGATATAACAATCGATGACATTTAGAGGAGGAAATAGTGATCTGATTTGAGTGGGTTTGCCTCCATTGGCTTTTGGTTTTGAGACGGTTATACTCACAACAAACAAACACACAAACAAATAATATTGCTCTTTTTTCTATTCCCCCTCCCAAGAAAAAAGATGCAATGCACACCCAAATATCTAACTCGAGAAAAGGGACTACATGGAGATTTCTTTTGTAAATTAAATAGACAAAAATGAGAAGTGATCGTCCAGGAAGCTCTGAGTAAAAGGGCATTTTCCCTGTGCCGTGGATCTCCTCTCCCTGCGCACACCCCCGGCAGCAGCATCTCTGCAGCAGCAGATGGACGGAGCGCGTAGCCTGCAGCAGCTTCCTGTGACAGCCCTATTCTCCCTCCCAGACACTGCTGTTAGTAAATAGATTTACACATCCTCCAATCTCCACACATCTTTCTGCCGAATAATTAAAAGCGGGATGATTAGTTTATTGAGTGGAAGGAGGAACTTTTTTATTGAGGTCCAGCCACGATTTTATCAGGGCCAGCACTTTTACGGTTGTCAGGAGGGTGCAGGCATCCAATTTTTCTTATCTGCCTGATTAATACAAACGCTGTTTCAGGACGCATTAATTAACAGATACAAATCTGCGTTCTCATGGAAGGATCGATACGGAGAAGAAAAGAGGCATCAATGTGAATTTAGCGCTGCTGATGGAGAAGGCAGCCTATCGACACTTACGTGCACGGGAACTTTAGAGTTGCACGGGGGCCCCTTTGTCCCTCCGACTTACAAATGAGCCGTGTCTCCAGCCGTAACAATGCTCCACACGTTTCTCTGAGGTTTAATTAAGCCAAAAATAATTAATAAAATTTCATTTTTCAGGTGGATCCTGCAATTTGTTTCTTCTAGGTCAGTGGCTTTGTGTGTGCGTGTGTGTGTGCGTGTGTGTGTGTGTGTGATCCTGTAAAACTAACTTTTTCTCTTTTCCCTTTTACTTCTTAATTAATTAAAAAGAAGGGAAAAGATAAAAAAAAGGTTCCTTCTCTCTTTTTTTCTTGATGGGGGAGGATGAGAAGATGGATATAACAAAAGGTATGACAAGTTTGCTCGCTTGCTATCTTCAAGTCTATTTCAGCTGATTGAAAGGTGTAATTTTTGCAAAATGATAGGAAAAGCAACAATCCACATTTTAAACAATATAAATAAAAGTCTGCACTCTTTTCTCTTCTGGGTCTAGAAATAGCTGAATCTCAACAGATTAACCCTTTTCTACCATACCTCTGCAATCTAGAAGCTGGCAGAAAGCTCTCTCCCACCCACATGCCCGGCTAACGGCCTTGTTCTGAGACGGCTGTGCTCACCGGGCCACTAAGGAGGCTGCACACATAACGGACATCGCATTTAGGTCCACGCAGTTCTTCTCCCTGCGCTAAGGGGTGCTAGCTGTATGGCGGGTACATGAAGACACATGGATAAGATCATATTGTTATCAGGAGACCCGAGCAAAGCATAGCATCTTAAATGACCAAGAGCTAAATGAAAATGCATGTTTTAAATACTCCAAGTCTGAAGAATTTTCTGAAAACGCTACTGCCCTATTGGCACACACATGTTTGTATCCAAATGGTAATTACTTGTTTGTGCCTTTAACAGCATTTAGTGGTGTTTTATAGCTATCAGGCTACAAGTTAGAGGTGCTTTCATCTATACCATTTAGCTGTCTCTGGAGAGAAACCGCTTTCCCAAGCGAAATAAAATGTGCTTTGCAGTTGTGTTGTGGGAGCCTCATGTCTCATCCATCCCAGGACCTTAATCTCTGGTGTGTGACAGGTTATAGTTTTAAACGTCCAGCCGTGTTACAGCTTTTTAAAACACACTGATACCGCGGCACGTGTTTCCTTCCCCAGCCGCAGCCCATCCCACGCATGTCGCTGACAACTGGGATCTCTCTTGATCTCCGCCCTGGAGTCAGTGCCATTTAACGTAGCTCGGGCATTTTGCTCGCAGAATGATTCTCTACCTTCTTGACCCACAGTTAAATAGCGTGTTTATCTCAATACACTGCGCTCCAAATAAACCAGGTGACAGATGGGAATAACATCATTTGGAAGGACTGAAAAGCTTCTTGAGAGGCAGGTACCCCGGAAGTAATAGGTTTGAAGAAAGTATGTTGTGTGCCAAGCCTCTTGCCTCTGTCTGCTAGAAGCCCCAGAGGGTGACCGTGCGGCCACGGGCACTTGTCAAGTACTTTTTTTATTTTTTATTTTTCTCCTTAGCCTGGCAAACTGATGCACTTTGCAGTCAACTTACAAAAAAGGCTAAGCATTTGAAAGTGTGAAGGGCAAAAAATATCTGACGGCTGGTCTTCAAAAATACACTTTCATTTCAGAAAGCATAAATGTTTACTTCCTGAACAGAGTGTTGACAGAAGGAGGCTGCCATGCAGGCATCTGGGTTTAACCCCTGCCAGGCGTTTTCTTCTCGGCGGCCTTGCTGAAACAGAGAGCACGCATTTTAAATCTGCGGGGTCTGTTAATATCCGTTAATCATGGCATTGATTTGCCTGCTCGCAGTTTTTGAACTGTAGTTTCTCTGTTCCACGAAAAATTGACACTTTTCAACAACTAGCATATCATGCTAGAATTGCAATGATGCCGTAACGATTCACCGAGATCACAGACGAAGTTCACGGAGAGGAGGTGAATGAGCAACATGGCAAAAGTGGGGTGCCTTCTCTCCCATGCGAACATCCCCTGATGTTCACGGGAACCAGGGGGGAAGGCACAGCAATGCGCTAAGATTTGGTCTTAGCTATCAGTAGACGTACAGATGCATAACCCTCATTAGAGATAAGCTGACTCTGTATTTTTAAGCCAGTTCTTTTTACATATGTGCTCACATATGTTTTATGATGCACAAAACACACAGCTCTGGGGCTTGCAGTGGTGTGTGTGTGTGTGTTTCTGCATGTATATACTGTATATCTGAAGACCTTGTTTCTCTATTTTTTTTTTCCTTAGCAATGGACTTCATGGACTAGATCTCAATAGAGGCCAGAGTTAAGCAGCTACAAAGAGTCAGGTGCCAAGGTTAGAGCTAGAATATACCTAGACTACCTGGTGCTAGTAGAAGCATTTTATTTAACAATCTTCCTTATGAGGGATGATCTTTATTAGCTATTGTAACAGGACTTAAGCATCAGATAAAATACCTCCAATGCCACCTTCTGAATCTGTATTCTTTTAGACCGGCCATAATCCAGATGTTAATAATTTAGATTCAGTCACAGCTGGTTTAGGTGAAATGTGAGACTATGTAAGAAAATGTAAGAACAACTGACAAAATGG
>NW_011888902.1:684063-700156 GCF_000151845.1 Pteropus vampyrus
TGCGCTAAGATTTGGTCTTAGCTATCAGTAGACGTACAGATGCATAACCCTCATTAGAGATAAGCTGACTCTGTATTTTTAAGCCAGTTCTTTTTACATATGTGCTCACATATGTTTTATGATGCACAAAACACACAGCTCTGGGGCTTGCAGTGGTGTGTGTGTGTGTGTTTCTGCATGTATATACTGTATATCTGAAGACCTTGTTTCTCTATTTTTTTTTTCCTTAGCAATGGACTTCATGGACTAGATCTCAATAGAGGCCAGAGTTAAGCAGCTACAAAGAGTCAGGTGCCAAGGTTAGAGCTAGAATATACCTAGAATACCTGGTGCTAGTAGAAGCATTTTATTTAACAATCTTCCTTATGAGGGATGATCTTTATTAGCTATTGTAACAGGACTTAAGCATCAGATAAAATACCTCCAATGCCACCTTCTGAATCTGTATTCTTTTAGACCGGCCATAATCCAGATGTTAATAATTTAGATTCAGTCACAGCTGGTTTAGGTGAAATGTGAGACTATGTAAGAAAATGTAAGAACAACTGACAAAATGGGACAGCTTCTCCTTTCTAATTTAATCATTAGTTTCCATATTTGTTGATTTCATAAGAAATCTGTTTCTTTAACCTGATTTTTTACTTTAAGCAGGGTTCACAGAGATTTGTATGGAATCCGTATTTTTTAAATAGTAGTTTCACAGGACAAATATGAAAATTTGAAAGACAGAACTCAGATTCAAAATTTACTTACTATCTATGTGGCAAAATTGACCACCCTCTATAAAATTTAGCAAATGATTTGGGTAGCAGTTAGAAATTAAAGAAAGGGAGAACAGAATTGTAAAGGTAATATCTACTAGTCCAAGACGGAATTATTGCTATTAACTGAGTTTGCAGGTGCGACTGACAGGTGAGTTTACAGTTCGCCTGCTCATGGGCGCAGAAATTGAAAACGTGCCCACGTGGCACTGGTGGAATGCATTCTTTAGCAGTTGTTTTCATCTCCCTGTCAAGCTTGCTAAAAAATCAAAAATATAACAGCAACTAAAAGCTAAGATATTCTCCAGTGGCAACAAGGGAAAACCTCAAAATGATGACGAGATTTTTTTATCTGTTTCTGTGAGTGGGTGGTTTTTAACCTGCTTTCTAAAAAGGACTACATACAGGGCAGATGCTTGCAAAATAAGAATTTAAGAACATCTACATGGGGCATGCAGTTTCTCTCTGCAAATCCCACTTACCTACCACTTCTGAATGACTAAGATCAGAAATAATTCCCTTAGCTTTTCCCAAACTCCCTCTTACTTCTTCTGCCCTTTCATCTAAGCCAAGAAGAAAGAAAAATCGTTGGAAGGCATGGAAGCAAGTATGGCCAAGATGCTTTAAAGGAGGGAAACATAATGGCTCCTCCACCCCTACCCCCACCAGCCTTTATTTTGTACTAGTTGAAAACAAGGAAGTTCTGCCTGGAACTTCCTTTTTGATGTGACTAACATTTGTTTGAGCATCAAGAAAAAAGGAAGGTTGTACCATATAATACAGGACTCTAAAAAATATCCTACGAAAGGGCATTTTCAGTCTCACTTTGGGATTACATGGATCCTGAGAAAGGAGAAGCACTGTTTTGAAGCCTTGTTTCTGATTTGAAAGAAAAAGAACCTGTGTTTGAATGTAACGTGCTCTACCCAATCACCGGTAGGACTGGGTCAAGAAAGACCTGCGGGCATCACAGGGCACTGACCAAGTAGTTCAAGGGAAAGCAGGGCAGCCTGTGCATCAGACACGCGGGCACTACCATCCTCTTCAGGAAACTCCCAGGTAGTCTGCATCGAATCCGGTCTAATGCTTGATTTAAAAATCAGACATCGAAATAAATGCATAGCAGCCCTATCTAGAACTCTGGGGATCTGTAAAGCTGACAGACATTACTACATGTAAACAGTCTGGGAAACATTTAATGGCAAATACCCCAAAGCTAAGGGCTTACTGTCACTGAGTGATACGTGAGGGAAGAGGCTAATATGGAACAGTGACCGTGAGGTCTTGGGATCTGGGTTCTAGATGCTACAACCAAGGACATTAACTGGGCCCCTGTTGCGGGGTGAATTGTATCTCTCCAAAAATTTTTGGGTTCCTAACTCCCAATTCCTGCGAATAAGTAAAAACCTCATTCGGAAATAAAATCTTTGAAGATAATGAAGTTAAGATGAAGTCATCAGGGTGGGTCCCGACCTAATATAACTGTCACTTTATACAAAGGGGGAATTTAGACAGGAACAGACACACACACAGGGAACATGATGTCAAAACATCCAAGGAGGCTTCTATCAACAAGCCAAGGGATGCTTGAGGCTGCCAGGAGCTCAGAGAGAAGCATGGAACAGGTTCTCTCTCACAACCCTCAGAAGAAACCAACCCTCCTGAAATCTCATCTCAGACTTCCAGCCTCCAGAACTGTGAAACGATCAGCTTCTGTTGCTTGACCCACCCAGTCGGTGGCCCTTTGTTACAGCAGCCCCAACAAACTGATACAGACCTACAGTTGACTCGTCCTCTGTCAAATGCAAAATGCAGACTAGACGCCTGTGAAGGATCTTCCAGTTCCAACACTGCCTGACTCAGAGTAACAAACTGAGAACTAATTACGGGACGCACAGAGGCTGTGTGGGTAACAGCGGTCACTTCAGACAAAGATGATCGGACTGGGAGTAAGTAGACCAAACACTTGGTGCCAACTCTGCTGCCAAGTAACTGTGTGACTCTAGAAATACCTCAACCTCTCTGGTTCCTGATTTCTCATCTGTAAAATGAGAAGGTGGGAAAAATCAAAGGTTCCGCCCGGCCCACCTTATTAGGTTTCCAATGGTTCCACTGTGAAAGAGTCAAATTGGTTGATATTTACATGCACCCACAGTGAGTGAAGTGCTATATGCTCACGGCCATTAGACGCACAAGATGAGCACGATATACTCCTTGCCCATTAAGATTTTACAGTCCAGAGAAAGTGGACGAGACCACAATGAGGAAAAGAAGGTAAGTGCCGTGGAGAAGGGTCAGCATGCGTGCAGAGGAGGAAGACGGGTGCCGGCTGCGCGTGTCCTTCTGGGGGCCTGCCGCGCTTTCTCTCCTTTCCCCGCCCCCTCGTTTTGGTCCTGGCCTCCATCATCTCTTTTAGAATAAAGGGATACCACACTCCTTGCATCTGGTATTCCCCTCTTCCATCTAACTCGTGGCTATTCAAGTTTTTCCTTTTTATAACTAGGAAATCTAAGAATGCCATCCACGGATCAAAATGCTTTCTTGGCTTCCACATCTTCTAAAGGACAAAACTGAAACCTTCTGACACATGTGGAATTTCTTTCTCTATGTGGCCCTTTTCCCCCTTTCCTACCATGTGTCCTGAAAAGCCCTCCCCTTGTAACTTCTCTGTAGATAGTCTCACATGCTGAAACGTGAGCTCATTTCCCAACTTCGAGGTCAAAGCCCCCAGTTTGACTGCTTCCCACAGTAACAGCATCACTATCCACCCGATGCCTCACTCCTAGCCTTTCTCTGATCTGTCCTCATCTACTCTTTTTTTTTTTTTTATTTTTAGAATCAAGTGCATACATTCCTTTCCAGCCCTGCTGCCATCATCGTGGTTCCCGTGCCTCATCCAGAGGAATTTACAGTTGTGACTTGTAAAATGTAAGTGTGAGCTCAAGGTAAAGGAAAAGCATGTAAAGGGATGGACCTGACGCTGTGCCTGCCACCATACAGATTTATCTGCATCCTTCTCGGCGGGCCACCATGCCGTCTGAGCTTTTAATAATGGAGTCAGCTCTTTGTGTTCCTTGCTGTATCCCCAGCACCTCACCAGTGCCCGCCACATAGCAGGTCCTCAGTAAATACGTGCCAAGTGAATAAATGAATAATTCCTTAACGACTCATTGACTGGCTTTCAAAAAGAATGGAAGGCTAGAAATGGAGACAGCATTCTCGATCTCAGTCTCTTCGTCGACGAAAAGATATCTGGATACGTAACAAAAGTTGCTCGATATCCTCCTAATTCAACAAGTGTTTAAGGCACTGATCACATGAAATGCTCTTGGATTATTAGTGCCTATATAGTTATAGGGTTGTTTTTGGAGACACTTAAACTCTGATAAAAGTCCTGCCTAAATTTCTCCTTCTCAGCCTATTTCTTTTCAATATGCAAATAATACTAATGTTTTAATCATGTGGCCTGTTTTCTCTTATATTTGCAAATAGCCATTCACAACAGATTCTCTAATGTCACGATAACTTTTTTTTATAATTTTCAAGTATCTGTAATTAATTTCTCTACTTCATCCTAGTTGTATAATTATTTGACAATGTGTAAATTTATGTTCTGTAGCTAGAATTTTAAACCTCTGAAATCCTAACTTAGTCTGGTCACAAATGAAAACAAGTGCTCATTGCTTCATTCTATTTGCAGAAATCAAAAATTGTACGTTTACTTTTTTAACATAAATTCTCAGGCAATTCCAAATCTAGTTTTTGTAAAACCCAAGTAACTGACAAGGGTTTTTTGTTGGTTTTTTTTTTTTTTGTACTTAAGAAAAATCACAAGCAGACTGAGAAACCCTGTTTTTTTTTTATCGTTATGGGATTCCCTTCCCTGAATCAAAAACAGCAAAGAAAAGGCAATGCAATAAAAATGTATTCATACAGCATCTCCCTCTCAGTCCATGGTAGAACAATAGATTCTCGCGAATTCTCACGAATATTCACTTGTCAGAACTATCTGTAACACGACAACCATTAAACAGCACTGAGGGAGGGAGGTGCCTACACATTTTAAAGCAGCAAATTAGACATTTACAAAGGGTAAAGATGGTACTTGTTGGTTTCGACCTTTCACTGTGTCTATACGAGTAGGTGTTAACGTAATTTAAATGCCATTTAGACATGTTTCAGGTTTACCAAACTAGCTTGTGTATCCACTGTCATGCAATACTTTTGGAGGGAAACCATTTCCACCTGCAGAAGGAGCATGCATAGCTAGAAAGAACCCTGTGCAAATTTTCTGGGCAAGTAAAGGAAGATCCATCTAAGTCTCAAAGGTCAGACCTTGAGGAAATCATTCAGGGGGCCAAAAAGTTTTAGTAAGGCCGGCACTAGGTTCACATTATTTTTGAACTTTGTTTTCCAATTTTTTGTAAGTATTTAGCTGAGCATTTGGACAAAGGAGCAAACAAATTATGCCTGTTGGAGACCATAATTTTTCATTTAAAACAAGAAACACCAGAAGATGAATTTTGCTAAAACATAAATTTTCGGATCAAATGTATGTTTTTTAATCAAAGTTTTAATAAACTAACCAATAAGTTATTCATGGAGCATGTCATTTGTCAGACTTCAACAAGAGACAGATGTGTCTTCAATAAACTTCTGAGTCATTGAACAAATAATCCTAACTAATTTTTTATTAACTTTTTTAAACAATGAATTATTGGCATTTTGTACTTTACAATTTCTATTTTACATTAAAAATGCATTTTTGTTAATTTTTTTTTTTGCCCACGTGAAGTTTAAGAACTTTTTTTTTTTTTTTTTGAGATAACCTGATTCTCTCAGGGACATTCAACTATTAAAGGAAATCTATAAACAGCAAGTTAGCCATAGTTGCTTTGTTTGTTCTGTGTGACCCAATGTAATGTTCTATATTGAAAAATCTAAAAGCACATTGTACACATTAGAGAAATTAGAAATAAGCTGTAGTGAATTTGTGTGTGTGTGTGTGTGTGTGTGTGTGTATAATTTACTGAGATAGCACAAAAGAGAAAATTAGAAGGAAAAGACAAATGCTCAATCCATCCGATCCGAGATTAAATGCTGCCTACCCAGGAAGCTGAGAGTTCCAATGTTGCCTCAATGCATCTGCCCGTGCTAATGAAGGCAGAGTCGCTGGCGCTAAGGCTTAGGGTGTCTCGTCAAAGGAATCTTTTTGTTACCATTTTTCCATTTGTGAAGGCCACACCTACACACACGTTAAGCCACAGAATGACACTGGCATCGTGAAAACCTGGGTCATTGCATGAGCTCAGCTAAAAATTAGAAAATTTTATTTCAGCTACCAATCACAAAACAACTGAGAGTGGTGATCATCTTGTGTGTTTTCACTGAGATGACCAAGAGTTGATTCTATCTGGGATCTCAAAGAGAAAATCACTTATAATTTCTATATTAATTTTAAATAACATGTCTTCAAATCTTCTCAAATTTACCTAATTGGTCCCTTGGCATAGAAACATAAATTCCAACAAGAGCACTAATTATTGGAGGCTTGGTGTTTGTAGCATTAATATTAATATCTCCCTTTTATTGCTTTTACTAGTTACAAGTAGGAAAAAAAAATCCTCAGGTATGCTTTTCTTGTCTCAAAAAGAAAGACACTAACTCAGTATCTCCAACACACACCCTGAAAGGAGAAGAGGCAAGAAAAAAAAAATAAAATCAGGAGGTCTTCGGCATAAACGAAGTTAAAGGATTTACAGCACAAGCCATTAAAAACAAAGTGTCATATGTATTCATGAAAGAATGTAGAAGAAATATGTCGTCCATGAGATGCATGTCACAGATATGAAATTATAGCATGCTGACCCTGAAACTCCACATTTAAATAATATTAGAAATCCTATCTGTGTGTAAAGACCTGGACATAATTTGTGCTCTGGACAGCATGGCGAAACAGCTTCTCGGGGCAAAACAGCCCCAAGAGTTCTGTTTCAAGTCAAGCTCCGGCATTATTTTTCTCTGTGGCTAATGAAGATCTGTTTACGAATATTTACTCCCAAGTTCACGGCTGGTGTCTGCTGGCTCAAGCAGAGCTAAGTCATTATGGCTTGGCATCCGTTCCACTGGGGAGGCTAGCAGTTATCTTATTGACAACAGAGGCAAGCCCTTCGATTCCTCTCTGCCTCCCCCTCTTCCTCTCCACTCTGCCCCCAATTTGGATAACTGGCCAAGTTAAAATGAAACAAAAGCAAAACACGCAACGACACAGTCCTTGGACTTCCTCGGTCACCTGGATGTAGAATCGTTATCAGTAATAAAAGGCTGCCTGCCGTGTGGATCACAGGTCTGTAACGTACAAACCGGAGCTGTGCCCCTTGTAATACCTCTTGCCGAGACCCCCTCCCATTCAGAAGTAGAGTGGAGGAGGGAAGAGGCGCTGGGGTCGGTCAGAAGCGCTCCCGGGAATTCCCTGCTCCCTGAATGAGCAGAGTACCCACAGCCCGGCCCGCAGCCTCCCTACTTTGATCCGTTGGAAAGTGCCTTTATCTTTGTATCACAACTTTCCCCCGCGCTGTCACCAGTCCCTTTCGTGTCACTGAGTTCCTGCGAATAGATCCAGGAAATCCTAGAAATTCCTCTATCAGGTTGATTCAAGGAAATGAGCCAAGGAAAATGCATGGGTTACGTCCACGGGTGAATCTGTTCGGAAGGTGCACTGTCCCCTAACTCGATCCGAGTAGCATTCAGACTGCCTCTGCAGTCAGAGACTCCCGCTTCTGCAACAGTCCAAAAGGAAAGGGGAAAAAAGGAGGGAAAAAAAAAAAAAAGCTGCCTGATTCTAATACACCTAATTAGCCATCGGCAGACTCTTAATTGCATACATTAGGATGATTCCATAGTGGAGATTAATTCTAAATATACCCAAGCAGCTGGTTAAGATGCCATGGATTACAGTGTGGACTGTACTTTTCCACTTAATTAGATATCAAAATTAAGCAGCAACAAGCATTGTGACATAACGGGGATCAAGCCGCTGCTTCGTGTCCCAGAGCTACACTGAAGTGACCGCTAAACAGAGCCGCACAGATGGAGAGATATTAAATGCCGCACTGGAAAGTAATTTCAAATAATAAAATATCAATATTTACATTTTAATTACCCCTACTGAGAGCCGCTCTGTCATTTCCACTATTGCCGACGCAGCAAGGGGCTGCGGAATGACATTGCGGCTCTGGCTGCAATGACTATTTTGTTTCCATTAAAGAATGACAAGTGTTTTAGAGGCAGTGACACTCGGTGTGTGAACAAGAATGACAGCAGATCAGAAAATTCCTATTAAGGGACTAAATGCCTCAACAAGAGAATTTACTCCGAGCAGCAGCTCCTCCTCGAAGCACATAATCCTTCCCAAATTTTCTGCGGAAAGTTTATTATTGGGGATGCCCAGGGGAAGTTTCAGTCTCCCGTGAAATATTTAGATCCGTAAAATGTTAGACAATGATTGTCAATTTGAAAACAATAATACTCGAAGTGAACAAACATCCAGGAGTTACGTGTAAATCACAGGACGTTAGAGGTTTCTTTTTTATTCTCTTTCATTTAAATTGACAGTATCATTGACGATGTTTCCTTGAAACGTATCTACTTCCTACCGAATATATAGATGAAAGCTTGGAATATGGCTAAGAATCATCACAATAAAAGTGCTGAGCTTGTTTTCACTATCTTTTCATTAGTATTTTATTGCAGACAGCCATCTCCATCGTAATTTCCTTGACGTGGAAAATAAAGTCAAAAAACGGGTCATAATCTGCATGTATAAACGCACAGACATGTGTATGACTACCGTATGTATTTCTTTAGTGTCCGTTATTATTGAAAAATAGCAAATTCCTACTAGCTCTTAGAGGCCCGCACCCGATTTAATTACTCTTTATGGGGTGTGACAATGAGATTAGGGGGAAAAAAAATAAATGGTATATATTCGAAGTGACATGCTGTGCTCACAGGATAATAAATGAAAACAGCAAAGTCTTCCTTTGGGGATGAATGTCAAAACTGTAGAGCTCTTGGAAGAATTTTAATGCCTCAAGATACAAGAGAGTGTATAAGAGAAACTCTGTGGTCAGTATACTAGAGCAGGCGGTTAACTGACCCCCTGTCTCAGGGCCTGCATTTATTTAATGGGTAGCAACGAACAACCATAAATGTGATAAATGGCCACAGCAGGAGGCTGAATAGAATTTTTCAAAGAAGAGAACAGGAAAGTTGGGGAGTTCTGCAGGCGCTTAGCACTCTTTTACTCCCGTTTTCTTTTTAAAAAAATATCAGTTTTGGAGTTGGAATAAAAACTTGATAATAGGCATAGTATACTAATGCGTGATCTCTAAGTAAGCGATGTCCCTCTTAGCAAAGAATGAAAATGCCTGGGAAAGCGTTTCTTAAACATCCTAATGCTTTTAGGACAAGACAGATCCCCGTTTCTCGACGACTCGCACCTTTTAATTTCTGAAAGAGCCACGGTTGAAAATCTTAATTAATTGTTCCATACTGCTTCAGGATCATTATGCAATGTAATAAAGGCCGTGTAATTATGAAATTTTACAGCCATTACCAAGGCTGATGGCTCGTATTTCATCCTCAGCTGGACCCGATGGCTTTTAGGCACTCGGCTCTCCTTTGATGAACTACAGACAGATCTATCAGGCCCAAACAATATCCAGGCGAGGCAGCTATAATAGCTACCTACAGATGAAGCCATAGATAAAGATAAACTATAAATCTACACACACAAATGCAGGCACATCGCCTGGGGATGACAGAGAGAGGATGAGACGCTTGGGAAAGGCAGCTGGCCCCACGAAGGCGGCAGCCTCCCGCGTCCCTCCCTCGCTCACTCCAGGATGGGTTGGGTTTCATAAAAGACAGCGAAACCCAAGCGAACGTCTCACTTATTGCCTGTATCTCGAAATCAAATGAGAGAAGGAAGGGGTGCGAGGGCGTCCGCGACCACTGTGTTCGGTGCATTATGTAAAGGGCAGAAACGACTCAGATCTCCGAACATCTTTCTCAGTGGGGGTAGAAAAAAAAAAAAGGCTAGCTACCTGGCATATATTTTCCCCCTGCTCATAGCACTAAGACAGTAACCCACAATAAGTACACCGGGACAAATTTGATTTTAGCTCGTAAGTATTTTTTTTATAGATATTAACATTTTTTTAAAAATGCAAAAACAACAGAAACGCATGCTGAACTATAGGCAGGGGAAATAAAAGCACGTTCATGTATAACTAAAATGTGTGCAGCGCTACAGTATTTCCACTTCGGAATGCAAGGATTCATACAGCCTCAGAGCTGCTAAAACTGTGGTTCGCTTCACACATTTCCAGTATCTCTCTTTTTTGTGAATTAAGCATTTATGTAGATCCTTTTAAATATCAAGTCAAATAGAAAAGGGCCATTGAGGAGGTTCAACTGACAACCGTAAGTGCAGCACTCCAGGGAGCATCTAGTTCAACTCGGCCTTCGGGACATGGCCGTGACTTCACAGAGCTAATGCCCTCAGTCCTGAGGTGGCATCAGCCCCATGCTGGCTCATCTCATGAATGTGACTAGACAGCCAGTCTATGATGTGGCTTATCCAGGAGAAAAAGCCCACCTGAGGGTCAACCCAGTTCAGGCTGCGAGCTGAAACGGCGGGCCACGCGGGGCACGGAAGAAAGAATCAGGATGCGCGCAGGCCGATTTTGAGATTGAAGGCTGGCCAGGGGCAGGACGCATGTGTGCAGAAGAAGGGGGGCACACGGGGGCACACATAAAGAGGATGTGACGCTGGCTTAAGTGACATTAAGTCTCTGGAAAGCACAGCTTGACACAGTTCACTAAAAGTGCAGATTAAGAGTGAGAAAAACTGGTTTCAGTGCAATGTTGGCTACCGACGAGCTGCGTAACCTTGAGCGAGCCCCAGAATTGCTCAATTTCCTTATCTATCGCACAAGGCCTGGATGTGCCTGCCGCTCCACGGTAGGCTCCAGACCGAACGTTCCGTTAGCTCATGTTCTTTGTTTGGGGCAGGAAAGAGCGTGGATCCAAATCGCCTTCTTTACACAAGTGGACAGTGTCCACCTGAATCCCTTTCTAGGCTTGACTGTGCTTTACTCTGCCAATGTGATCTCTCTCTCTCTGCCTCTGCCTCTGCCTCTGCCTCTCTCTCTCTGTTGGAAAGTGGAGAATATCTTCTCATCTGTAAGGATCAGTTCTTAACACCTTCCCACTTGTCTCTACAGAAGAGGGGTGCTTCTTCTCCCCAGGAAAGGTCTTTGCTGTGCTCTTGATCCCAGCTGCCCCGGCCACCTGGACAATTTGGTTCCATCGATTCTGTGCTCAGTTCCTCTCCCTTTCTCGTGCCCATTCATCTCTTCTTCTCCTGGGGTCCTCCATCTCTCTATTCTCACAAAATCCTTCCTGCACCTGGCTCTCCTCAAGAGCTAGCTCTCTGTCTCTGTCTGTCTGTCTGTCTCTCCCTCTCACCGTCAAAATGCCTGACTGATGTGTGTGATCACACTTCTCCGCTACCATCTGTCTGTACCCCAGCGGAGTCAGAGTCGTGTCCCAGCAACTCTGTCATCTTAGAGACACCAAAATCTCCTCATTGCCAAATCGCATGGCCCGGGCTCTTTGAGATGCCATTTGAGCTCTCTGAGACATTTAGCGCATCTTGCCCGCTCTCTTCCTTCTCGACCCCCTGCTCCCATCTGGCGCTTGGGCCACATCCTTCTTCTGGCCTTCTGTCCTTCACCTGTGCCAGTCCTTTCCATGTGACACTTTCAACAATTCTGCTGTGGCCTCTTCTCTTCTCCCCACTCCTGCTCCCCATGGCTGCAGATGAAACAAACCTGTAACACCTGCACACCTGCACACACCTCTCTCCGAAGACCTAGACCTTATATTCCCGGCCACCACAGGCCATTCCCACTGAAATGTATCACAAGCGGCGGCCAAATATACGGTGACAAAAGGAAATTTAACTTTGGGTGGTGAACACACAATGCAATATGCATATGATGTATTATTGAATTGTATACTTCAAACCTATATAATTTTCTTAACCAATGTCCTACCAATAAATTTAATTTTAAAAAAAGGAAACAAAAAAATGTACCACAAGGCAACGAACCTTAAAATGTCTCAAATTAAACTCATTCCCCACCCCCAACTTATTCCAGTTTATTCCCTAGGGCATCATCAAATGCTCGATAAGACAGAATGAGTTTTGGTTTGAAGTTATCTTTGACTCTCCTCTTAGGTCTAATGTTGCCTGTGAAGTTCCGCTTAGTTCCACCTCTAATTCCAGTCCCACTGCCTAATTCAGCCCTTCAATATCTTCACCTTGCACCTAACGCATGGTTTCCCTGACTCAAATCTCAGCCCTTCTAGATCCATATTACTGGACATCATCTCTTCTCTGCTCTTAAGGTTTCTCTCTATCTATGAGGTCCACTGACTCCTTCACAGTCAGGACTCACTTTACCTTTCTTTCTTATTAAGAATGATGGTGACAGAAAAATGTGTAACATTCATTCAGGGCTCGCCATGTACCAGGTACCGTGCTAAGCATGTCTATTTATCAAATGCCTATCATGAGCCGGACATTTGGGATGTGACAAAAGGCAAAGCACTGGCCCTTTGTGGGTTTACACACAAGGAGGAGTGGGAAGAAAATAAATTTTAAAAAAATGACAGGCAGTTATATAGCACTGCAGCGGGGGAAAACGTCCCCAGTGTGAGGGAGAAAGCAGGCACCGGGGAAGGGGTGAGGGGAAGGAGAGTTGTCACTTAAGTAGGGCTCGAGGGAAGCCTCCTCTTACGGGACTTTTGACCAGAGAGCTGGAGGAGAGAGGGCACACCCTGCGTGTGTCCATCTACGGAAGAGCATCCCAGGCACAGGGAACGGCAGACACGCACGAGCAGGGAGGAGCCCTCTTTCTGTGGTTCAGGGAATTGCAGAGAGGCCAGTGTGGCTGCAGAGGAAGCAGCTGAGACGAGGTTGGCCGGCGGGGTGATGGGAACAGATACATCGCGAAGGCGTTGCAACTCTTTGCAAATGTGTGTGGCTTCTCCTCCGAGTGAGATGAGAAGCCATGAGCAAGGATGAGACAGGACCTGACTTGCATTTTAAAAAGATGACGGTGTGTAGGAGAGGCGTGACACCGTGACAAGCACTTAGCTCTCACTGGAACCTGACGGAACACCGACCCTTCTCTCCCCCCACTTTACACCCCAGGAAACTGAGGTACAAACCCAGCAAAGGTCACCTGGTTGAGCGTGGTAGAGTCATGATCTGTACCCACGCTCTCTGAGTCCAGAACCTGCCGCTTAACCACCGTGGAGCACAGTTCCTCTCGCTGTGTTCCAACCTCTTTTTCCCTTCCCTTCCCGAACGAGCCGCACTGGTTTGTGCTTTTTGACATCTCTTCACCTTACTGTCTGCAGGGCAAATGCCTCTTAAACTAGACGTATACCACCCGCATGTATTAAAAAGATTTTTCTATAAGCAAATAGACCTCAGGCAGGGATGCTCCCTTCTCTGTTTCTCTTCTACCATTTTGCCCTATTTCTGTTATCATAGTGCAGGTCACTGAGGTCACTGTCTCCTCTACGATATCAAACCGCTTACTCATCTGTGTATCCCCAGCGCTTGGTAAATAGCAGGGCGTTATTTTTAATTGATGTGCGTGTGTGTGGTGTGTGTGTGTGTGCGTGTGCGTGTGTGTGTGAGAGCCCAGAGCTTGCATGATCTCAAGAACCTAAACGGTTTGAATCCATATTCGGGGAATGGGAAAAAGTGAATGACTGGTGGGAAGAGAGACCGGTGACAACTTGGAAACAGGCAACAGCACTGAGCCTGTGAGAAGGGCTAAGGGCAGAACGGCCGCAGAGCTTCCTGGCGCCTTTCCCCCACCCCGTCACCGGTGCCCACTCCACTTTCTGCTCTAAAGACTAGAAAGCAGAGCAAGCGAGGAGTTCCCACTGCAGCTGCCCAGCTGGAGGTGGCTCGAGCAGCTGAGTAATGCCGCCAGGGGGATGCAGGTTAAGCCTGAGAAGCTGGAAGAGTTTGAGAGTGGAAAAGCAGCAAATGCAACGCTTGGGCCCAAAAGAACATGCTAAGCCTCTTTAAAAAGCCCTCGCCATCATCATGTTCCCCAGCTTAATACCCAGCTACCGCTCCACGCTCTTGGCTGTAATTTTCCCGTAGGCCAGACACCCAATTAACAGCAAAATTGTTTCAAGGTAACTTGGAAAAGCTAAATGCCACGGTATGATGAAGGTACCAGGTGTTTATTAAGTGAAGTCCAAGAACTGGATTTAAAAACTATCCCATTCAAAATGCTCATTTCAAAGATGAGAAAGCTCACACCCCTTCGGAAAACGACCGTATTAGCCATGTCATGCCGGGTCACAATTCAAGCTGACCCTTGGACAACATGAGTTTGAACTGCGCGGGTCCACTTACAGGCAGGTGTTTCCCAATAAATGTCTGTACTCTTTCTGATCGAACTGTATGCACTGATCTATGCCATTTTATATAGGGGAGTTGAGTCCCCGCATATTTTGGTATCCATGAGGGGCAATCCTGGAACCAATCTTCTATAGATACTGAGGGACAGCTTAAGGTTATGGGAAGTCAGAAGCACATGTGGATTTCCGATTGTACAGGGTGTTAGCAACCCCTGACCCCCACGTTGTTCAAGGGTCAACTGCATGTTAATCAGCAATAGCGGGACCTAAACATCAGTCCTGAGAGATGTTAAAAATAGATTTTGATATGTCTTCTCATTTCCTACGCTATAAGCCCGACATTCCAAATACCGGCTAAGAAATGCACACGGACGTTCTAATCACGCAAATAAAATAAAATCTAGCTTCGAATCTTCGGAGGGAAGGCTCCTCGGATATAAGAAAGGTTAACATCAACGGGAACATTTGGGGCCAAGCCGCACGTCATATGATGGCTAAAATGTGTCTGCTGACAACTTATTTAACAAATCTGAAGAATATTCACACGTACTATAAGCCTTGGACATGGATTGCATGTCCCCGGCAAAATTTTAAATTGGTTCATTATCGAGAGTATTAATACATAGATGAGGAGATGAAGTGGTATACTCAAAAGCACCAGGACGGTCAGGTCCGCCCCGCTCCCTGACCTTGTTTTCTGCCACCCCCGGCCTTCTTCAGTCATTCACTTAAGTCTCCCTGCTGGTCCCGTAATAGCCGGGCACACTCCTCCCCAGGACCTTTGCACACACAGTCCGTCCTCCACTTTGTCTCCCCCACTCGAGTTTAACCTCTGCAGGGCTAGAGAGTTTTTATCACTTTAGTTCACTACTACGTCACTAGTGTTTAGCACAGCCTCACGCAGAGCATGCTTCATGAAATATTTGAATGAAGGCAAGCGTGAACGGTGCTGCGCTCCGCGCTATGACTGTGATGTGAGTTTAATAGGTTTTTAAGGGAAGGTGCCCAAGAGGTATGCATTTCTTACCCCACCGTCGGGGCAAAGGACGATTGATGAACTTCATCTGAGATTTAAGACATACGTAAGAAAAGTTTTTCTTTCAGAATATTTCTTTTATCTGCCCTCTGAAGAGCAGTCTAAAAAACTGCTATTTTAAAATGTAATTAGATTGGAAGAATCTTAAAGTAAAGTTAGAAACAGGAAAAATACCACAATTTAATAAAGACATTTTAAATACACCGTTTCCCTTTCCCTAATCATTCTAAGAGATACTGTCTGGCGACATTGCATGTAGAATTCACGTACTTTAATCCTTCCAGCTTATCGCATACCTAAGGCCGAGGTAGCCTCGCAGGCTCCTCCCTTATTAACACACCTCACAGGTTTCAGATATTGCTATTTTCATATCCTGAAGAATCCTGACCAAGCCAATGGACTCAACAACCCACACATTATGAAATGGGTATAAACTTCCATATTCTTTGCAGATAAAAATTTTAGGGATGATTTGTTCTACCTATTTTTCACTTATTATACATTTTTAATTAGAACGAGAAGGTGTAACATCAGACTCATAATTTAAGCCTCCAACTAAAGACCGCATGTGGCCACAGACCAAGGACCTTATTCGATTTGTTGACTGGTCTTTGACATGCTCAGATATTCACTAAATGCATAGACTCATAAGAGGATGGTGTCTGTATGAGTCTATCATATTTGAGGTAATGATGGATTTACAGATTTTTCATTTCTGAATTCAATTCCAGTATAAATAAAATACATTCCCAAGGAACTCGACATTTAAAATTTG
>NW_011888902.1:701136-713636 GCF_000151845.1 Pteropus vampyrus
ACCTCACAGGTTTCAGATATTGCTATTTTCATATCCTGAAGAATCCTGACCAAGCCAATGGACTCAACAACCCACACATGATGAAATGGGTATAAACTTCCATATTCTTTGCAGATACAAATTTTAGGGATGATTTGTTCTACCTATTTTTCACTTATTATACATTTTTAATTAGAACGAAAAGGTGTAACATCAGACTCATAATTTAAGCCTCCAACTAAAGACCGCATGTGGCCACAGACCAAGGACCTTATTCAATTTGTTGACTGGTCTTTGACATGCTCAAATATTCACTAAATGCATAGACTCATAAGAGGATGTTGTCTGTATGAGTCTATCATGTTTGAGGTAATGATGGATTTACAGATTTTTCATTTCTGAATTCAATTCCAGTATAAATAAAATACATTCCCAAGGAACTCGACATTTAAAATTTGACAGGAAAGGTTCAAATGTAACAGTGCTACATGCTAAACGCAGTTTCAGTCTCTCTAGGTTCCAGGCCTAGAAAGTACTTGAGTCACTGGACTATAGGAGAAACAAGAGTCAGAAATAAAAACTTATTCAAAGCCAATTATATCCTAATACGAACCTTTCTTGATTCTGGTGCTTTTACTAAGGTGTGTGCTTTAGACAGAATACAATTCCTGTTGAGCTTGATTAGGAGTTTTTTACTACTTAAAATTCAACGGTTGAATACTTTCTTTAAAAAAAATTCAAAGAATTTGCTTTTTTATTCCTATTGAAAACTGGCAGTTTTTCAAGAGGTTCCTTTATAACCTAGGAAGACGACATTTACTAATGTGGTGGGGAGACATGGATTCTTTTTTGAGGCAGGCAGCACTAATAAGAAAGATATGGTTCAATGTCCCAGCTATTCTTCCAAGTTTTATTAATTAGGTGGAAAGCCTTTCCCACCGGAATAGTGCAAGGTATTTATTAGCGCTTCTTCTCACAAATAGAACAAATGAACAGCAAAGGAGGTAATTATTAAATACACCGATCCCTTTATCAACTTGGCAGGGACGAGCCAAAAGACGTTTTCTGATTATGATCTTTTTCATGATATTTTAATTGTGCTTCTTAACCTGCTAAATTAAAAACTACAGGGCAATCTCACTTAGATCACAGACAAAGGAGATCATATCAATTTGCAACAAAATGTATGAATGCTCCTATCTGCTTTAATTACACCAAGAATTTAACAGGCAAATTCAATAGGATCACAGAAGGATTGAGAGCTAAATGTTATCTCTTAGCCAATGGCATTATCATCTCCCGTATGTTGTTAGACATTACGGACTGTGAACCTCTGTTTAATAATAAGTTTAGGAAATAATGATATTTAAGAAAGGGAAGCTTGTGCAGATATTTCTGAGTCTGTTGGTTATTTCTGTGATCAGCTACTCTACCTACCAGAAGCATAAGATGAGGGACTACAGAAGAGATGGAAGTCTTTCTGCCTCTTCAACAAGGTCAGGATATGGGTTCCGAATATGGTTTTCAACTTTTATTTTATTCTATGTCAGTAATCGTTTTTAGAGCAAAGTCCTGCCAGAATTTCTCTCAGCCAAGCCCTTTGTGGTTTTCAAAGAGTCCTTTTACCTTTATCCTAAAACCCTCACCCCAAACCTTCTCGTGATCCCCAAGTACGACTGCAGAGCAGGTTCCTGAGTGCTTCGACTTCCAAAGGTTTGGGTTTTTCCTTTCTGTCCACAGAATTGGAAGCTAGTCCAATTCCCCGAGAAATTGCCCTAAAACCTACTGTTGGGTGAGATTCACGAACTGGATATTCTGTGGATGTATTACATGTGGGTTTTGGGAGGGCAGGAAGGGAGATGGCAGAGTTATCTGATTCCACTACTAATTTGGAGGATCGATTCCTAGCTTTTCTATGCTGCTTACAAAGGAAACCCTTTCTAATGCTGAACTCCATTTTTTTTTTCTATCTCCCTCCCAGATGAGGGACTTCTTATTTAATCACTTCAGTAAGAGTTCAGCTTTTTGCTTTATTGGAGGATGTACCTCTTTTTGATGCCTTTTGAATAATCCTTAAAACCTAGCTATAGCTCTTAAATGCACATATAAATAAGACATCACCATGTAGTTATGCAACACAGAGCCACATCCAGGAGAGAATGGATGCTGCATCATATATATATATATCCATCCATGAGGTCTCTCTCAGCAAACGATGCAGCAGGAGAGTGAATAGATGGAAGCCTACACGTCAGTAACATTAAGTAAAGCTACTGGTTTCCCACCCGGAATTAAAACACACTGTAGCATTTATTACACATGCATTTTGAATTGTCCTTAAAATCTTTGCTTTTTTCAAACTACCTAGTTTTTATATAGTATTTTCTAAATAAATTTGAATGACTAGATGATATTTTGAAACCAGTGCATTTCATATTTGAAAAAAAACTCAATAATGTACAATTAAATAGTTTAATATCTGCTTATTTATTATTCATCACTAATGTAGCTCTAGGTACTATATGAACTGTATAGTTCATATCATCTTGCATGTGCCATGTATGAAAAAGCCCATTTTGATTTATACTGGTCTGAATTTAGCGTCTATTTCCACTTAAATTATTCTCAGCCAATGGCACTACACGCGCTGTCCCCCGCCTCGCACTGGACGGCATTTGGACACATAAGCAGGCGCTGTTTCAACTGAGACTTTTAGTAGGAGAACCAGAGGATGCTAAAAGTTCTTCAAAACAATTTCCCACTCAGAATGACAAGAGCACCCCCATGAAAAATGCTCTGAGTTAAGTGCACCGGACAAATAAAACTGGAAAGGGGCCACACAGTTGCCCACATGCAGCAATGCACAGGAGACCATTTTCAAATCAGTGACAAGAACGCGTGTGTTCTGAAGTCCCCCGTGTCACAGTGATACCCATCCGAATTCCATGGAAGCAGGTTTTCAGGTCATGGCACTGAGGCCGAATCTGCTGTCGAGCAGATCATTATACGCCCTGCTATCCAGAATTTTTTGAAGTTCTCTATCACCGTTAAAAAAAAAAAAAAGTTTAGAGATAAAAATTTTTTTTTTCTTTAGCACAAAAACCCAGGAAATTCCTTCTATGCCTCTTCTAATCCCTGATTGTTATAGGAGAGGAAAGAACTAGTTTCCTTGAACCCCGAAGCTGGAAGATCTTGGCAACACAGGTTTATATCATATTAGGAGTCCCTTGAGCTTCTAATTGTGTTTTATTATCTTAATATTAATGTCTAATTCTGCCTCTTCGAGGCTGACTGCTAAAACGTGGATTAGAAATACACTGCATTTCAATATGTATCATTACTATTGTTTCATTTATTTCCATTGGTTCACTATCGGAACCATGATTACATTAGCATGTGTTCTCTCAATCTACTGAACAAAAACAGAGTGCTCACTATCAACTAAACAGTGTTTTAACACCATTCTAAACTTCGCAGGATTCCATTTATACTTAACATCATAGTGACAAGTAAAGTTACTTCATGTATTTTTTAAGAGAGAGACCCTTTTAAAAAATAGGGATTATAGAATCTTATCTCTTTTGTGTTTATGCTCAATACAGGTAAAAAAAAAAAAAGGAAAGAAAAATCTTAGAAAATGATTTCAAATATCAAAATAAAAGAAACTTTAGCTACCTTGAATTCACATATCTTGTAAGATGTGACAATGACCTGAGTGTTACTATTCAGGAGACAGATGGGCAGACAGTCAACAGTGTGAATTCGGAGGAAATCACTTAGTCTTTGAGTCTTGGTTTACTTGGCCAAACAAAACAAGAGGGCGACTTTAACAACCTTACAGGGATGATGTAGGTATCAAATGCAAGTGAGCATCAAATTTCTTTGGAATTATCTTGTAATCTGCACATCACTGTGCGTATGACAATCAGTCATTATTGTTTCATTAATAGTAAAAACTCAGAATTGTACAGGAAGGAGGCATCTTGCCTTGGTGAATTTCATCATATTAAACTCTGAAATATATATATTTTTCATTTTAATCATCTTGGGAAGATTCCTTTAAAACACAGTTTCATATTTCTTGGTCTTCTTAAACTAAGCCTATTAAATACACATTTAATTTTCCTGATGACTCAGAATCAGCATACCCTGAACCATCAAGAAATCCAAGCTACTCTGAACTGGACTCATGAGGACTGAGGACAGCGAGGCTGTGCACAGCCGCGTCACACACCCCCGGTGCTAGGCTTCTTAGGCCTCAATCTGCATCTCATGTTTTTGTGTGCACACTCCAATTTTCCACCGCTGTACATGAGGTTCCCGTGACATCAACCTCCCCTCAAACCTGCTCAAATTAGAAGACTTAAACTAGCTAGAACAGTTCACAGAGTTTAAATGGCCTGTGAGTGAGGGGTTCAGGGACTTCTTCGTAATTATAACATCTTTGGAGTTTACTCAAAACAATTTTGTTCTTTTTAAGCAGTGCTATGGGGAGTTGGGCTGTTTGAAATTTGATATATTATCCTTAGATGGAGAGAAACTGAGTTGGAAAATAGCGGCATCCTATTTACTTAAATGGAAATTTCTGTGCAAAAATAAGATAATTATGATTTGTTTCACATCTGAAATGATTAGAAAAACAATTTAAGAATTATAAAATGGCAGTAAGAGTTGAATTATATAGCCTCATACATGTTTATGAGTAACTGCTAAAGTATTAATAGAATATAAGCCATATATTTACATATAATGCTTTTACATAAACTTTATACAATTCATTGACAAGCTTATGACATGCCCACCCCAACTCGCCAATTCTAAGAATGTCCAGCTTAATAATAACATATTTAGAGTTTTCTAATGCTATTTGTAGAAGCTCCTATAAAAGATTTCTCTGCCAAAAATTCAAATGCTTTTAAATATACCTAGCATTTACCTGAGCACTTAGAACATTTATCACTTAACGTCTGTAATTTTTTATAAACATTATTTACATCCAAATAACTAAGAAAAGGTTTCTGTTTGGTGAATAAATACATATTTATATATTTGTTAAAATGCATATCACTTATTCAATGTGCTACAACTGCTTCTTCCTCACCATTATATGTGAATATGTAATTAGCACTTCATAAATACTTCCTTAGATATTTCTAAGAGAGCTCTTAATTCAAATGTGTCATGGTCACTTTTCAGAGTTTACTAACCTTTCTGTTTTTCTTTTTTTTTTTTTTTTGAAATACCAAAGATAAAACTTACAGCTTGGCCACAAAATGCTGGCACCTTGGCCGACCAATAAATACGTATTGATCTTGTTGATGAAGGCTGCACCTGGTGAAGTGAGGCCTTCCCTTTGGATTAAACCTACCATATTTATTTATAGATTCATTTATAAGATTTGCAAAACAATACTAAACCCAAAAACCTCACCAATGTGATGGTTTATGACAGGTTTTTCAACCTCAACACTACTGATATTTTAGGCCAAATAATTCTTTGTTGGAGAGGAAGGGGTAGAAGGCTGTAAACTGTATAATATTTAGCTACCTCCCTGACTGTGACCATCAAAATGTCTCTGGACTTTGCCAAATAATCCCTATGAGGTAAAATCGCTCCTATGTGGGAGCCACTGGTTAGAGATGATGAAACACATCTTCTTTCTTAAATTATTCATTACTGGAATGACGGTATTAAAAATTTCGTGTCTCGGTCTATGTAGCCACACAGAGACTTAAACAAGAGAGACTCCTCTAACTGCTAAATTTGTCCCCAAGCAAAATTTCCACCTCTCACAGCAATACCGCATCAGCTTCAGGGCCGTGAGGCCTATGCAGAGAGCCACACTTGGTTTAATTTTCTGCTGTCACCATCTTGAAATCCTTAACTTTTTAATGAGTGCTGCGTTTTCATTTTGCACTGGACCCCACTAGTTACGTAGTCAGTCCTGTAATGACTATCAAACCAACCCCAAGGAAATCGGTGTTTTGCTAGAAGTTTTTGAGATTCCACTGAGCTTTAAAAAAATAATGATAATAGGTTGAATTTTAAAAAGAAGGAAAGAAAGAGCGAGTCTGTACCAGTAAGCACAGTAAATAAAAATCAGGATTACGAATCCAACTGATCGGAATTTAAATCCCATCTTTATTACCTTACTGGCTTTGAGATCCTAGGCAAGTTTTCTGACTTATCTAAGCTTCAATTTTTCAATTATAAAATGATGTCAGACACAAACTTCAAGTGTAGGGGTGATCTGAAGAATAACTGAGACGATGTACCTAAAACGACACTGAGCCCAGCACCTAGGAAGTGCTCAAAATGTGGCTCCATGATGATGATGACGATGTTGCCAAAATCCATTCTGGAACGGGATGAGAAAATCACCTTCAATTTCAAAAGCTTCACCATACAGCGTTGAAGGCAAATTTCCAGAGTTCAAAGTTGTAAGGACTTAGGTTGAATCATACGTGCCCAATATTTTCCAATCACTATTCACACACGCACGCAAGAAAAAGTCTCAAACGCAAATTTTAAATAAGCTACTTAAGGCCAAGGACTTAAAACCTGGCCCTGAATTTATGCACCCGGGTCCAAGCGTCCAGGGGAACACATCTGAATGGGATTGTGCCTGCCCACCTCCTGACATCACCCTACGTCGGTGGTGCAAGCGTGTGTGTTAATACGTTTCATACATTAAAGATGTAAATTTTATTCTTCAAGCTGAAAGCCAGGTGATTAATTCTCATAGCATAGTGATCAATTGGTGCAGATGCTCCACCTGTATTAATGTTTGTTTTTGTACACATTAGTAGCAGGAGCGCACCAATAACACAGGTGTCTGACACAGAGCTATGCGACACTCTCTTTCGCCGGCAAACATCGAGATCAGTAGTTAGGTTGCACGTAGCACTGCCAATTTTTTCAATTAGACCCATTATTGATTTGATGAAAAAGCAAATTAAACATACCATGGTGGTATGTAAATCGGTTAGAGAGAGCATAAGGTTCTGGTAGAAAGCTTCAAAGGCATGGGCTGTGTAGCTTTCGTCAGCTGTAACTCATAGGGGTTCCTGGCAATTGCTGCTATGTGTGGGGTTCCTTGAGCTACGTCGGCTGGCTGGCGAAGCCATCCCCTGGAAAGACCGGAGCTGTATTTTCAAAATTCACAACAGTTTTGCAGAAAGGAAGAGAATGCTGGAAATCTACTTGCTCCGAATGGATGTGGAGATAGAAAAAGGTGCAGAAGCAGCATAAAACCACTCTCAGAAAGAGACGGTGCGTCTTCCCGGCCAAACGTATGGCACGGGGAGTGCGCCCAAAGGGGGAACACATGAGAGGCATCGAAGAAGCTGATGACGCCGATCCAGACGGTGCTTGACCGCCGCCTCAAGCGGCAGCGGATTTCACTGCCTACATCTGAAACCTGCTGGCCTGTCATAATCAGAGTCCAATCCAATTTTTCTATTATAATCTCTTAAAATTTGGAAGACCATTCTCCATTCTTCAGTGAATGATGGTCTCCATTCCCACTAACGGATGAGGCAAAGATATTGAAAATGGGCCCGCTGAACCTGCACTAGTGGTTTCTGTAACAGAAGGAAGCTCATCCTTAACTAAAACTTCATCTTGATGTTTTACATCTACCATGATGTAGCTCCAGGATGCTCTGCTACCCCATCAATGCACTTAGAGCACTGTATTATAATCACTTCTTTGCTTATTTGTACCCCCAATAGACCTTTATCTATACGATTGTTTGATCCCCTCTGTCCTGTTTACATTTGTATCCCACTGCCAAGCAGAGTGATTGGCATAAAGACATAAACATATGTAGAATAAATAAGTAACGCAGTCAAAAATCTATTTCTTTCAACTTTAAATGGAATATTATTTAATAGAGTTTGAATAGAATATTATTTAATATTCCATAGAGTTTGCTTTTCTCACTACTTTTCTCTAGATGGCCGAAAGGTTGGTGTCGTCGAATGGTAAGCTCTCAGTTTAAGCATAAAGGATATGATACATCTGTCAAGACGAACTGGAATCAGTCATCGACTACTGGAACTGCCACCAAAAGAAGAAGCAGATGCGCCAAGGTCACATAAATATGTTCATCGCATCCTATTTAGCAACTTACATTGGAGAAAGCAAATCGCTTTTGCAGAGAAGAAGGGGAAAGAATCAAAGTGATGTCAGCAACTGGGGGAGGCAGAGGTGAAAATGAGAAATCAGAGAGAGGAATGTTGCATATGTTAAATATCATCGATCACTGATTTTTTAGAAGTAATTTTTTTTTTAATATTAGAACTCAGACAGACAAGGGACGAAAACTGAGAGAAGATGGAAAAGCATAAATATTGATTGCACTGAAATAATCAAAGAGAGCCAAGAGAGACTGGGCAAGATCCTCCGTTTGTAAGAATTTCAGCAAATGAACGAACGAACGAACGAACGAACGAGCCATTGTCAAAGTGCCTCAGAAGATACCGAGCTCCGAACGAGCATAATTAGGGAAAAGACACTCACATCAGATATTCCATTCAAACAATTTCATTTCCTATCCTTTGAATTATAAAGTTTCACTATCGTGTCAAAAATTAACACACTGTTTCTTCCCTCACCCTACGAAGACACTGCATGCACTTTCTTCACAGAGAAAACGGTTTAGGTGAAAAGAACACATTGGCCAAACAGAGAAGTGCTAAAAATGTGAAAGTTAGAAAAATAAAGTTTTGTGCAATGTTTCCCCCTGAGGAAACTATTCTGTCAAAACAGATGAGGATGAGAGAAATCATCTGAAGAGTTCTTGGTTGTGTTCGTTTTCCTTTATTTTTACATTTGTGAATCCATTTTCTTTTTAATGGAAAATATAGAAGATTGGAGCGGGCACCGCCAGCAGTGTCTGATGGGAGAAAGCATATGTTTGCCGTCATGTTGGCATCTGACTGCAACGGCCCTGCGCAAGTCAGCTCCAGTCCTTACATCGAAGTTTGTGCCATTGTAGGGACATTGTTAGAAGTTGAAAAAAAAGCAATGTCCATTTGAAGCTCGTCTGTGAACTTTGCATGAACCGCTAGGAATAATGTAGTGTGATGACAAGCCAGTTATACCTTCCACTAAATTTGCTGTCTGGAATGAAGTGAAATAGTGTTTGGTTTGTGTAATTACGTCCATCTATCTTTATATTCCAGCGGCATATCGCAAATTGAAAATACTAAAAATTGACTGTTGGTTCTGATATTTAATGATTGCCAAAGACAAGACGATGATTTATTGGTTACTTACCGATGTGACACATTTGCATCTTATTAGACGAAGATTACTATTCCTTAAAATGCGGACGAGGCCTGATCATGTCTGATGGATTGATTTGATTTGCAAATGTAATCAAACTAATAAGAGGGAAAAAATGAGCAATAATGCCTTGTTTTTCAACTGGCAATCACTCCCCTGCCAACAAGGCTGATATCCCTGACTAAGCAGCCTTTACACAGTCTTCCTGTCGCCTCAAATAAACAAAGGGATGCTAAGAGCTTGATAAGAGGATAACAAGCCAAGTATGGATGCAACATGGAGCCCACACCTCTGAACCGTGCTGTGGCAGGAGATGCAACGCCACCTTAACGATCGGATCGGAGCGCGAGAAAAGCTTTAGTTGTAATCAGGTCTATATTCCATGTAAATGCAAGATAAACGAAGAACCTCTTCCTAAGTAAAGGAACCTTGACGCCTTCGTGCAGTAAGCAGGCCTCTGTTTATAAAGGGATTCTGTTTCCGAGGGAGTTCAACCATTTAAAATTCAAATGGGCTCAGAACAACCACATATATATGGTTTGAAACCCATCAAATCCGTCTCGGGCAGCTTGTGGCCCTCAATTCAGTCCACGGAATATCACTGATATACAGAACACAGGGATGGAGGGCTGCAGAGCAGTAAACTGAAATACGGGGCCAGGAAGCATGGCTGACACCTGACTTAGATCACTTTTCTGCAAGACTCTTGAGTACGTGTGACAACGAAATGAAAACCACGATCCCGAATGAGCTGCAAAGCAACGTTCTTGAAATCAAAATTCAAAAAGTATTATGAGAATAGGTCAACGATGCCTCCTAATCATAAAGTAATGACAGACGGCCCCCCAAGAATAGCAACTATGAGGTAGTAGGCTCTCTATCTTTCGGTTCAGTGCGTGAACGAATAGGTACTAACTTGCTGCAAAAATATATTACACATGATATTTTTGTTGGGGAACTGAATTATATAAAGTGTTTAGGAAAATGTCAAACTGAATTTGTAGAGCTTATTACCATATTCAGATATCTCAAATATTATCGTAGTTGATGTTTTGAAGATATTCCATCACCCATTCTCGGCCCATATAAAATTTATTCAGCCATACCAATACGATGTGATCAGATTCAAATGAAATAATAAATAATTCCATTCCAACTATATAAAATTGGCTTGGAAGTTTGAGTTAAAGTTTCACAGTGAATTCAGAGATGTTAAAACCTAAAACTCTCGCTGAGTGTAAAAGGGTTGAATAACTGACCAGGTTAATGAAAATCCATAAATTATTCACAAGCTAACTTTAACTGTTAAATACTGATCTGCCAGACATGGTTTTCAAACGTAGCATCAGTGTTCACATAGCAAGTATATTCAGCGATGCTTTATAAACATCACATCATATGCATTCATGTTATCTTATCCCTATGCTATCTAGACACTAAGCTCTGCACCAGGATCCTCCAACGAGCAAATTCTTGGCCACTTTGGGCTGTTGGTCGTGCTGCTCAACCTCGAGCTTCAGTTAGGGACTTCTCTCTATTTCACCTCCTTGCATGAAACAGTAGAATTCTGAGCCAGACCTGTAGATACATAATCCTTTAGGAAGTGGTTTGATCTGGTACATCCAGATAACATGCCCAGTCTATAACAGAGATTAACAAAAGATGGGTTTATTGCTTCTAATTTGTGGTCTACACATTTAAAAATATACCACAATAATTTTTCTATAACATTTTCTATCTTAAAGAAATAAATTGTCCACATAAATATATGTACATGTTTGTACACAATGTAATATCATATTGGTATAATACAGAAAAGAGATAAAGATAACTTGTTAACATTTAATACTATGCACGAGAACGTACACATTTTTTTCTGAAAAACTGGTAGTGACGATAATAAATATCAACTGGTGCTCAACTGGGAATGAAAAGATCCGCATTTTAGTCTCAACTCTGTCACCAACTAGCTTGTGACTTCAGGTAAGTCATTCAACTTTCCTGGTCTTAAGTGTCTTTATCTATAAGCGAATGAGCAAGTGAAGGCATTTACCATTATTGAACACTTACGATTATATGTCAAAGATCAGATTGGGCACGTTATTTACATTAGCTCACTGACTTGTCCTAGCAACCTATAAAGTAAACATGATTAACCCCATTTTATACATAAATAAACTGAGTCCATGGAATGTAGCAGTATCGGAATTTAAGCCAAGGTATGCTGCTGCACAGATGGTGTACTGTCTGCCCACTGATCCACCGTGGTACCTTCTCCGAAAATGCAAAGTTCTAGCAAATGAGCTCTAAGGGCCATTCCGACTCAATCATCCAAGGACGAACTTTTGGGGGAAAGAGATCTCTCTGATATCATTCCACTTAAAAAGGCTGTCCCAAAGCTTCCTCCAGGCATGTTTCTCCATAAGCATTTTTTTAAAACCCTGGGGAAACCTATCATAAAGCACTTTACATCAGAATAATAGCTACAGACATAAATCTGAATTGCTTTAAGTATTTACTCCACAAAAGGTTAATCTGAGTAACATGCGCAGTTGAAACAACCTGAAGCGCATTCTTTGTTTAGGTATACAAATCTATGTTGAAAATACCCAGCTCTGCCATGACACAGAAAATCACAAAACACTTACTGGACTCTTTATTTTTTTCCCTAAAGTGCTGACTACATCGGGAGGAGTGATTCTTTCCAGGAACCCCAGCTGCTCCCTTCTCCCCATCTCCCTCCTCAGCCCAGGCCACCATGTGCCCTGCCACAAACGTGCTGACCGGCTGAGGGGGTCTGGCACTTCAGGTAATTAATCCTTTCCTAATGTAGGTTAAGCAGGTGTGAAGCCTCCTCGGTGAGCGAGGAGGGGGGCTGCTTTTCAGAGACACCCCTGGAATCATGCTATTTAATTGGGCTCCAATGACTCTCAAACTGGAGAGCTGAACTGCCCACCTGGACATCCAGTCAGTTATCCACGCGCTTCAACTAAATCCAGTTGAAACGGGTCCTTTCTCTTTCTTGATTTTATAATATGAACAATCTGCAGTTGGGACTCAATTCCCCTTCTGGCACCGGAAATGGAATTTCGTTATCGGAAGCCAAGTTACGTGACGCATGGAGAAGGGTAAAATTTTGGGATGAACTAAGCTGAATCAATGATCTAGCTCTCAGAATTACCAAGGGGTGGCATTTCTCTCTTATCTTTTTCTCTTTCACTAAAGTTCAA
>NW_011888902.1:716136-720199 GCF_000151845.1 Pteropus vampyrus
TTGGCTTATGTCTCCAGCCTCGTGTCGAGCCTTTGCTTCATGCCGGTTCTTCTATCCGTCCACGTGACTCTGTGTGAGTGAATCATCATAGCCCTCATCCCTGGGGTGTGGCCATCAATTCATCTTTCTGAATCACTGCTACGCTTAAAAGTGAGGGTCTCAAAAGCAGAACCTGTGTTGCATCCTTATGTGTATCCTTTATGCACACTGCCTGACACAGACCTCACTAAATATTCATGCAAGGGAAAAAGGAAGGGAGGAGAGGAAAGGAGAGAAGCATGGAGGAAGAAAGTGATTCAATGCTAAGTGGCAGAGCTAACACTTTTGATTTCCGGTATGGCTGGAAGTCACTCAACTCACTTCTGTTCCAGTTTACCCATAACTCTCAATCAAATTAAGGCCCAGTGAAACTGAACAGAGTTGGAGAGGAGAAGCCTCCAATTTTAACAACCCATCATTTAAGGACTTTTCCAACTATTCAGATGAGTATCTAAACAGCGATCACCTTGTTTCATTAAAATTTGTGATCGGGAGTCTCTAGGGTACACTATCAAACAGATTGATTTTTACTGATTTGAAGATGTGTCCTACACTTTTTAAATTCATCCTCCTTCACTTTAACCTTTCATTTTGTAAATGTATTGACAAAATTTAAAAATAGGGCAGATTTGTTCCATTCACCTAGACACTTTATGAAAAGCAGGTAGGTAATGTAGAATAACAAAGAACATGGATGAAGTGGATGAGGAGTTGGAAGAAAGACATAATGAAGCTGTTGGTAAAACATCATTAGGTTAAATATTCTCTGGATTCAACTAACCTTATTAATAATAGCACGAGTCCTACCTACAGAATACCTGCAGGATTATTGTAGACCGCAAACAGAAGTTTGTAAAAGTGTTTCATAATCAATACAGAACTGTCTACATGTTATTTATTTTGATATTGACGCTTAATCTCATGAAAAAGATTATCACATATATATGCATGCACATGCTTATATATTTATGTAGACACAGTTGCATGAGTCAGAGTAAAGACCATGTCGTGTATATCTTTCATAGTTCCCATAGTACCAAACCCAGTGTCACGTACTTAGCAGGCACTCAAAAACTTAAACTGTATTCACGATTGCTATGGAACTATGATTTCTCTTCGAACGAGGGTATGCCATGGCACGACTATGTATGGATGGCTGTGTATATTCTTGGGACGCCTCGTCATTAAGCAGAAGGAATGCTGGAATCGAGGTCACAAGAGGACAGGCAATTCGGCATGGTGGCAGAACGATGACTTGGGTTACAAACGGTGGCACCAAGTGGTGAAGACAGATCTCTGAGAGCATCTTGAGCGACATTTCAGTGCCCCTTGAACTTAGATCTCTGTCTAGGAAACCTGGCAACTTCTTTGTTGGTCTGCACTTTCTCATTTCTAGCAAGGGTAGGTACGGAAAATGAAACCAGTCCTCAGAAGGTATTTCGGATATTTTTTTCACAACAATATTTAAGTTAAATATTTCTCAACTTACTGGTTTCTATTTCCATATCACGGTTGTGACTTCGGAAACTGTTAAACATTCAGTTGTTTTAGGTTTGGCCAAGGAAGATGGACTAAACTATTTAGACCTAAGGATCTTTCCCATCTAGGACAGAATGGTGACATTGATCTTCCTGGTGAAAGAAGCTCATCCCCTTTCCATTACGACCAATATTTTATTCTGCATATTTTTCGTAATGGCATTGGTGAATACTAACATTTTGGACCTCGTGGTTTTAATTGCAACTAAATGGCAATCTATGTGCAATATCTTAGAAACTAAATGAACACTAAAGATTTTATGTTTAGATCATGCTTTATAACTTGCAAATTAGTTACACATATGTGTATAACTTGCACGTATATTTTTTTCCTCATTTGATTTTCATAATATCACTAATGGCTATGACAATTAAGTAACTCACAAAAAAATTACTCAACTAGTACAATCCGGTTTTCTGAATTTACTTTCAGAATCATTCTACCCTCACAAACCACAACTACAGGTACACAGGTATACAACTACGGAGTACATTAAATATAACCTCCTAATAGTCGATAATTGAGTATACTTATAATTTAACTAGTATTATTAAGTGCCAGGGCTTTGGTGTTAAATTTATATTTTTCCCACTTATTTAAAAGACTCCACTATTTCATAGTTCTGAAGTCATTCAGTTACGTACACAAAAGAAAAACGTATCCTGAGGAAAGAAGCTGTAATCCTTTTAGTTCATTCACAGCAAGACAGAAATTTTAACCACGTGGAAATTCAGCTACAGGATAGGTGATGAGTAGAGCCTCAGAGCCTACTAACAGGTTTATGCTACGCATATGTTAATCAACTCATCGATAAAACATTTATCAAGTGCCAATGCTACAGATCCAAAAAAAGAAGTCTAGGTGCCATTTACCTAGAACGCTACCTGAACCAGGCCCGGTGTCCTGCTCATCAAACCACAATCACGCACTTGCACACGTGGAAACATGCCTTGTGTTACAAATAGAAAGAACATCTTACAGTAATTATTTCTACCACATCTTTTTGTGCTGTTGTACATATCATAATCATTTAGTGGTGCTACCAGTTTCAGGTATGCGATGGACATTTTCAAAATGTAACTTCCAGAACTTTGGTTGAGGAATGAGAGAATCTTGAAAATTGGTCTCTACATAAAATGTATTAGAACGTATAATGTATCTTTAAGCAGTATCGTTAGCAATGAATGTTCAAAACATTCTTGGGTATTCTCCAACAAAATTTATGTCATAACATAGAAAAAGTTTATCCATGTCCTTTAGAGATTTTTGTCATTTCTAGAAAAGTCTAAATACTTCTGTTGAGAAAAAACATAAAAAGTTAACTTTAATGAGCAATGATTGGTACATTCTTCTAAACGTTTTTCCAAAAAATGTTTCAACGAAAATCGAAAATATTGACTTCTATACTTTAGATTTGTTTCTAACATGAATAACTATATGTAGACTGTTTTTATCAAATCATATTTTTGGTGTGTGTGTTTTTTATTTTTATTTGTTTGTTTCAAGCTTAATATTACCTGCCTTCACTTTGTATGAAGCAAAATTGTAGAATATTTTTTTCTGTTTGATGTTATTACAGTAGACATGATTTTTAAAATGTAACTAAGAGGCTCCAAACGTGAGCAGAGTTTCCCTTCTTTAGTAGCCAAGTGTTTAATGTGTCATGATAAAAATAAACAAGCCCGCCTGGAAACGTGCCATACTTGATAGAAAAAAGTTTTTTTCTAAAGTGCATTCATCCACTTAATTGTGCAAATACCTTCTATTCTTTTAAAGTAAACTGTCTGGGAGGTCCATAAATATATTTAAGCCACTTATATAGGTCAGCTAATATGGGTTACGCTTTTTAGAGCACCATCTAAGCACGGCCCGCCTTTTGCTAACAAAGTCACAGGACATAATAATATTTTAATCAACCACAAAGAACAATAGCAGATCTGACTGCTGGGCTGATAATCGTCTTATCACACCCTGTGAAACCTAGCTCTAACACTGGACAGACCCTCCCTTACTCCGCAGCCCATCCTGAGAAAGGCCAACAATGGAGAGAGATGAAGTGGAGTGTGCAGTACCTTCGTATCTACATAAAAGAGATTAGAGGCGACAGCGTTCCATTTTACAGCTCAATCATATTGTGTTAGCATGCGCTTATCCGAGCGCGGACGAAATTGAAAGAGAAATAAAAAAGAGTCAGGCAGATAGGAACCAGAAAAGCGAGGCATGAGCAATTTCCAAGGATATAAAAGGACGTTAATGGCAGGGCCCTGTCATTCTTAAAACGGGCTATTAGGGCACCATCATCTGTTCTTGTGCCCTTATGCTCCTTATGCTCCTCCAACGGAAGTCAAGCTTTTTCTAAAGCCCTTTTCTAAAGCCTTTTTTTTTTTTTCCCTATAGATAAAGTATGGTCATGTTTCATAACAACACTTTTCCATTTATATCATTGATTAAGGGAAGTCAATTAATTCTATTTACCGATCAAGAA
>NW_011888902.1:720249-735758 GCF_000151845.1 Pteropus vampyrus
CTACCTGAACCAGGCCCGGTGTCCTGCTCATCAAACCACAATCACGCACTTGCACACGTGGAAACATGCCTTGTGTTACAAATAGAAAGAACATCTTACAGTAATTATTTCTACCACATCTTTTTGTGCTGTTGTACATATCATAATCATTTAGTGGTGCTACCAGTTTCAGGTATGCGATGGACATTTTCAAAATGTAACTTCCAGAACTTTGGTTGAGGAATGAGAGAATCTTGAAAATTGGTCTCTACATAAAATGTATTAGAATGTATAATGTATCTTTAAGCAGTATCGTTAGCAATGAATGTTCAAAACATTCTTGGGTATTCTCCAACAAAATTTATGTCATAACATAGAAAAAGTTTATCCATGTCCTTTAGAGATTTTTGTCATTTCTAGAAAAGTCTAAATACTTCTGTTGAGAAAAAACATAAAAAGTTAACTTTAATGAGCAATGATTGGTACATTCTTCTAAACGTTTTTCCAAAAAATGTTTCAACGAAAATCGAAAATATTGACTTCTATACTTTAGATTTGTTTCTAACATGAATAACTATATGTAGACTGTTTTTATCAAATCATATTTTTGGTGTGTGTGTTTTTTATTTTTATTTGTTTGTTTCAAGCTTAATATTACCTGCCTTCACTTTGTATGAAGCAAAATTGTAGAATATTTTTTTCTGTTTGATGTTATTACAGTAGACATGATTTTTAAAATGTAACTAAGAGGCTCCAAACGTGAGCAGAGTTTCCCTTCTTTAGTAGCCAAGTGTTTAATGTGTCATGATAAAAATAAACAAGCCCGCCTGGAAACGTGCCATACTTGATAGAAAAAAGTTTTTTTCTAAAGTGCATTCATCCACTTAATTGTGCAAATACCTTCTATTCTTTTAAAGTAAACTGTCTGGGAGGTCCATAAATATATTTAAGCCACTTATATAGGTCAGCTAATATGGGTTACGCTTTTTAGAGCACCATCTAAGCACGGCCCGCCTTTTGCTAACAAAGTCACAGGACATAATAATATTTTAATCAACCACAAAGAACAATAGCAGATCTGACTGCTGGGCTGATAATCGTCTTATCACACCCTGTGAAACCTAGCTCTAACACTGGACAGACCCTCCCTTACTCCGCAGCCCATCCTGAGAAAGGCCAACAATGGAGAGAGATGAAGTGGAGTGTGCAGTACCTTCGTATCTACATAAAAGAGATTAGAGGCGACAGCGTTCCATTTTACAGCTCAATCATATTGTGTTAGCATGCGCTTATCCGAGCGCGGACGAAATTGAAAGAGAAATAAAAAAGAGTCAGGCAGATAGGAACCAGAAAAGCGAGGCATGAGCAATTTCCAAGGATATAAAAGGACGTTAATGGCAGGGCCCTGTCATTCTTAAAACGGGCTATTAGGGCACCATCATCTGTTCTTGTGCCCTTATGCTCCTTATGCTCCTCCAACGGAAGTCAAGCTTTTTCTAAAGCCCTTTTCTAAAGCCTTTTTTTTTTTTCCCTATAGATAAAGTATGGTCATGTTTCATAACAACACTTTTCCATTTATATCATTGATTAAGGGAAGTCAATTAATTCTATTTACCGATCAAGAAAGGCCCACTCCCTTTGTATTTTTCTTCAATATTTTCTTCCGTTGAGTTCTTCACTTTTTTCATACAGCAAAAGCAAGTATAAAAAAAGTTCATTCCCCGCAGGGCAGAAAGACTACTGATCTTACCTTAGATGTTAAACTTCATTTTAAAAAAAGTGTGTGTCTGTGTGTGTCTGAGAATAGGATAAAGACAGCAAAGGCTTAAAATTTAGGACATTAAAAAGTATGGTTTCACTAATGTTGCAAAACGAAGAGTTCTGAACTTAAGACTAAGACCGGCAGAAATTTCGGTTCTGATTTGGCCTTCATTCTAGCTATGACCACAGTCATCAGGGCTGGGTCCTGTTATCGAGAATGGGATTTCACTTTCATCAAGGCAGAAATGTGACTCTAATCTTTAGATCCTCTCTGTAGTCACACCCCACCCCACACTGCAGGGCGCTGTTGTGCCTGGCCCCCCTGAAGCCAGCCCTGTGATGGCAGAGTGCCCTTCCTCAAAACACCCAATAGCAGGCCTACTGTTAAAAAGGTAGGAAGAATTGCAGTTCATTCTTGTCTTGCTAATCCCTTTCTCAAAAGCCAAGATACTCCGAGCAATCATTTAACCTCGGGGTATCAGGAAAACCAGAGCTGTGAGTCATCCCTCCACAGTGACCTGTTCTGGTATTTTCTATGGAAAGAGAATAACATCAGACCCCACCAATTCTGAGCCTCAGCTTAAGACTGAACACATAATCGTACAGTAATTGTTTCCACCACTGGAGCTGCTGTTACTCATAGTTATTTAAAGTTACTGTCTTCACAAAAGTCACTGGAGCCCCTTTACAGTGACAAATTCCTTTGTAAGCTGATATTTCTACTTCCGTACACAACTGGACCCACAAATTTACCACCGACTCCTCTCTAGCAGAGAACGTTGGAAGGGGTTGTTGACTTTTATTGGTTCTTATTATGGAATGTCTGTAAGACATCAAAATATTGGCTTAACAAATTCCCTAATCCAGGGAGAACTTGGGCAGAATTCTCTGAAATAATGGATGGCTTGGAGTCACAGTGCCATAGCCTTTCATGCTGTTGTCACTAATAACAATATCACCATTATTATTTTGAAATAGTTCTTTGAAGAGCCATCAACCGGGACACTAAAATATCCTGATTTGACTCCAGGAAGCAATGCTGACCGTATGTTTTGAGCACACTGACCATGCTGGTGAACTCGTGAACATGTTTTTACCTCTCTCTGCCTCGATAATAATAACAGAAGCTTGATTTGAAACAATGGTTCTCAGCTGGGGACAGGAGGCATGTGTGTATGTATATAAAATGACAAAATATATAAACATAAATGACAATATGTATATTGACCATCTGAAAAAGTATCTGTGGATGCTTCAACAAATGTTTTGTTTCTTTTGGCTCTAAAACCTTTCATACCAAATAAGTTTATATGTATTGTTTGAGTAAATTCTGACTGTTTCCACTGTCACAATACCCAAATGTCTTGACATCTTTTAACATATCCCTTTGTTTTTTTTTGCTCTTTCTAAAAGTCATATAGATGTGGTTACAATCTAAATGCAATATCGACTATCCATATGATCAAATTCTCATCTTTTTTTTTTTTTTATATGCAGTAACCCTTGTGAAGGTATCTCCTGAAGAACGTACTCAAGCTCACCTATTTAACTAGTTTTGACTTAATTTGGGGTGCTTTATTAGCAAACAGTGTAAGACAAAGTAGCTGGTATAATACAGAGTGATGTTTAAATTAGTTTACAATTTGCTTGGCCTCATCTAGAACAGCACCGAACAAAGCCATTCAGAAATGTCAGCTGTGTTCCTAACCACTGTAACAAATTGTCACCGAACGCTGCACACCTAATGACTTCAAATTAGCTTCAGTGTGATACCGCCTGACAGTTCGTCACGACTGTTAGCAACATAGCTGGCGTATCATGACCAATAAATTGGTTTCAGTGTGGGCTGGGAAAGGGACTTCCATCAATTTGATTAAAGAAATTACTGTAGCATTCAAAGCATAAAGACAAACTAGTTTAAGGAGACAGAAATAAGTTAACTGTACCAGAAAAACATCGGTCATCATTCAAAAACTTGTTTAGAAACTATTTGAAGATCAAAATTCAAACAAACAAAAAAAAATCACAATTCCAATAGACTAGTAAAATTCTCAAACCTTGTGATCAGCCATATGTTTGATATTATAGGATCAGTTAAGAAAGAAAAGTAACAGGATATTTTAAAATACTGCTTTTAAGTTACCATCTGAGAAAATATCATGTCAATTTAACAGTTCTTTTCATCATTTCTGTATAAATTCATTGTAAATATCTAATTGTAACCAAAGCAAACTTGTGAATATGAATGCAGTTCAGTATAAATAACCACCACGAACAACAAAATGAGTGATTTTTAAAAGAAAAAAGGTACATTAGACTACTGCTGACAAAGACATTTTTTAACGTGAAAAGAAAAAGTAGGAGTATTTCCTTAGGGTAAAGCTCAGAATTTTAAAAGAGACAAAGAAATGTTTTTAAAACTTATACTCTCTTTACTGGCACTAAATAGTACCTTCGCATATGAAAAAATAATTAACAAGAGTTCAAGGTGGAACCGATATAAAAAAGGTTTATGATTCTATGAGGATCAGCAGATCCCTAAATTAAGTATGATAAAAACACATGTCAAGGTTAAAAAAAATCCGAATGAGAAAATTTTGAATTTGCTTAATTTACATATACAACCTAGGGAATTCATTGCAACCTTTTTATTTTCATTTTGCTTTTTTTTTTTTTTCTTTTCAGAAAATGTACCTGGAATATGCTTCGCCCATCCAATGATAACCACCAACTCCCGGTCAGCCAAGTCACACAGTGTAGTGAGGGCTTTGATGTCACTGTCGGGGACAGTAGGGTCAGGCATGGCATAGATCTTCTCCGGCTCGGCCACCAACAAATGTGAAACAATCTTGTTATCTGCAGGATCAGACCAGAGCACTACGAGATCACCAGTGGCATCATCCTTCTTTTACAAACCTTAAAGTATGCTGTGTTTCGAGAAGTAATCCTAATCGCCTACAATAAACCCGACATATTCTACTCATGGTTCAATATGTGTGTATTAAACAGTGTTCAGGGAAACAGCAAGATGAGCTGCTGCAGCCATAACACAATGCATTCCTTTCTTCTTCTTTCCTCTACCTGCCTCCGCTGGAATGAAGATTCTGCCCTAGAATGAGATTCTTTTTAGCAAACAGATAAGAGAAGTTAGATGCTTTCTGGGTTCGCGCTTTGATTCTTAAGTGGGATTTGGGGAAGCAGATTAAACACCATACAACAGCTTTAAAGTAAAAATCTACAGTTAACCATGGAAATCTAGAAGATCACGTGGAAGGCAAAGAACTTCTAATGCCCATAGTCATAATGGGCATGAAAGTCATTAATTATCTTAATTCCTTTAAAGAACAGCAAAGGTCACAGCCCTTCTGCCTGGGTGAATTACTGACTGTATGACGCTATCTCTGTGGGATGCGTTAAGTAGGAATGTCTTCCCTTTCTCCCCCTCCCCACACCCCAGCCGATCTTCCCAACGTAGCACTTATCGGTGTCCAGAAAAATGCTCCCACTTAAATGTTACGGCATTTTCTCTTCGGAGTGTCTAATTCTTTAATCCTCTATTTTCATCTGTTGTCTTTAGTTCGTTCTCTGGTTCAGATTTATCTGCCTGAAATTTGTGATATATGTTTTTAAAATCCTTCATAAAATAAATGCTAGAGACAAATGGAAAGCATCACATCAAATGTGTTTTATTGCTCAGGGGCATGTGAGCGTTTATGGGAGGGGTTGTAAAACCTTGCTAACGGAATGATTTTTCTTGGCCCTATTTTCAATTTTTTTGTGAGTAGCTTTAGATTTTATATTTTCAACTGAGGAGATAGAAGTGGGTAAGAATAAACATGAATATTTCAATGTTCTATGTACTATTACTCTAGAAAACTAGGGCATTAAATGGGATTTTTGTGAGTAGAGCCAAAGTTGCCTCTATGTTTACTAGACAATGTTCCTTTTGCTATGTTTTTAACTTTTTAAACCAAAATGAAAGACTTCCTATACCTTAGAATTGAAAAACATAGAATTCTTTTCATTTCTTTTAACAAAATAATAAGGAGACTTATCTAACCTATAATTAGCAAATTTTTTTCTGACATATTTTTAAATTTTATTATTATGGCTACCAGAGGAAATATATTTATTGCAAATTATCAACAGATAACCATTTATAGGCAGTAATATCCAATTATCATCAAACTGAAAATGCAGATTTGGGAGGAAATATTCCCAAATACCATATTTTCTAGAAAAAAAATAGAGATTCTTTTTTTTTTTTTTTTAATTTGCAGGGTCTGCAAAGAATAACACTTGCTTCTTGTATATGCTATAGAAACACCACCCTGTGTTTTTAGTTCCGCTTGAAAAAGTTTCAACTTTCACTGCTCTGACAATGCAACAAAACCTGTCAGCAACCAAAAGATAGATTCTCAGAATTAGAAGAAAATGCAATAAGGGCACAAAAAAATGTAACCAAAGGAAACCCTGATTCTAGTTCTTTCAGTACAGAAAAAAAAAAAATGGTACCTGTTTTACCCAAGTCAATAGATATTTGAATTGAGGTCAAAGAAATTTGGTTGAAGCTTAGACTCTCCCATTATGCAGGACATAGCCGGCAGCACTGTTTCTAAGTAAATCTTATTTAATGTTTCCCTAATTAGAATCAATAGAACCCAATTTTCATCCTTGGGCTTCTGTGGTACACAGCCCGTCAGGGTCCAGAAACCTCCCCTAGCCACTGTGTCCGCAAAGCCCACGCACGGTCTCTTGACACTTATCTGACAGGATCTGAAAATTAAGTTTTATAAATGTTTGTTACAAAAACACACTAATTGGATGGACTCAGGAAAATTAACACAGAAGCCTTGAGATAATGAGTAATGATTTATTAGGAGACCTCTTTTATCTCAGACAAATGAAGCTCACTGAAATTGCTGTAATCTTCTTAAAGGTACTTGACAAGCCACTTCCCAATTTCTCAGGTTTACGCAGAAAACTGTAGATGTTTCCCTATCGTGTGGACTTACAAATGGGCTGGTGCTCATTTTTCTCTCAGCAGAGGAAATTATCAATGGTTTTAGTCAATGTTTACATTAAATGAATGAGAAATGGGCAGTTTGCGTATTGCCGAATCCAGGAATACTAAACCTCTAATAAAATTAAGCATTAGTGTTTATTGCATTTTATTGTATTATCAGAAAGTTTTTTATTATAATGTGCAAAATCTGCTTAATGCAGTCCTAGATTGTATTTGCAGAACGCCAAACAGCTTATGCAGGCTGAGAAGATGCCAGATTGGACAATTGAAGGTATAATCAACATAATGTTTTTTGGAAAGGCAAAAGGAAACTATGCCATATGTTCACTTAAGCTTTAATTTTATGTAAAACTGGTTGTTTTTCCTTTGACATAGCTAAAATGTCCTTTCGTTTACAGTTCAGGCTCTGTTTTATTTATTTAACCGATCCCCATATGCTCGCATGTACGATGCACAGCAGCGCCCCCTCCTGGAGAATCTGAATTATAAGCGAACGCTTTTTCTCTTCCCTTGACAGTAGAGTGAAAATCACCCGCATCTTTTCTAGAACTGCTGCAGATGCAGTATCCTCTAGTGAGTGCTGCGTGTGTCTTCTGACACAAGTGTGAGAACTGCTCCCACCAGGGCACTGCTCAGCATGTAACACGCACTCTCTGCATAAACATCCTAAAATGCTAGCTCTGTTGCACTGCAGCTCTGAACTGATTTTCCAGAAAATGGGATACAGTTATTGCCTCAATCTATATTCCAGCTCTTTTTTAGTTAACGACAAGGAGAACAGGGCTTGCATTTTAGCAACGTACCCATCATCCTTTCAGACTGCAACCTGGCATTATAAAACCACGGGCCCTTCAAAAACAATCCATAATGCCCATAAGGGCATCTGTGATGGAACCATCAACCTATGCTTGTTATTAGTAAGGCCCATTCCTGTTTTAATCTATTGCTAGCTAGTGTGTTAACTTTCTATCGCTCCAAATTAATGAGGCTCCTAATGTATCTTCATTGGGAGGTTGAGCAGTCAAACTCATTTAGTTAGTGAAAACGACAAAACTCACTTTCTTGTGAAATCTGAAACTAACAGCTCCAGTGAACTAATGATCACAGTCTGATCTATTTTATGTACCTCTGAAAATAAAGATAACCAGTAAATGTAAATCTTGCACTAGAGAAGCGATGCCTTCATATGCATATGCTTCGACAAAATGACTAGGTGAACACAGGGAGGGGTAAGAATACCATGGGGGGGGGGAATTATAATTAGCTGCATTGCTGTTGATCCTCAAGGGCGATCCTTGAGAATAGAGCCACGGTCCCCTTGGCAAAGACAGACCTCCTTGGAGTGGGTGGGGAGTGGGCATTCCCAACTAATCTACAAACAGCCAACTGGGAGGCTTTCTGTGCTGGGACGCCAGACACGTCTGCTGTACTTACATGGCTTTTTGGCTGGCTGAACCAGCTGGGGGTTCAGGTATGGGCTGTTCTCCGCATCTATTCTGCGCTTGTACTTCTGCCGACCTCCACGTACTCTGTCAAGACGCACCCCTGTGAGCAGAGACAGACACCGGCTTACTGTTGAGGTAGTTATCTCTGAGACCAATCAGATACACAGAGAGTATCACCCGTGGGTGCCGGGGAGACAAGACAGAATGCACAATGGTCCAGGAATATTAGAGGAATGTAGAAAAGAGAGGTTGGAAACCCAATGCGACAGAGGATAACAAACCGGGATGACATTTTCTGCAAGGCCATCCAAGTCACATTCACCCGCCGAAGAAAAGGCATGTTTTCATGTGAATTAACACAGAGAAACTGTTTCTCATATAAAAGATAATGTAGTTTCTCAAATTAAAGACAATGACAATTTGTATCCTCTTTATCAATCACTCCTGAAAGCTCAGTGTGTAGGATCGAGTAGACCAGCTGACCAGCTATCGAACCCTCTCCGGTCTCCCCGGGACTCAGTATGGACCTGTGGAGTGGCACTGCATTGAAAGCACTTACGTGCCATGAAAAGCTGGAATTAGACTACGCAAGATGCGATGCAAAGACTGCCCCGTCTTAGCATGTCGACACGTCTCAGGAGGAGAATGGTATTTACATTTGGCACACATTTGTATTTTCCTTCAAACGACAGAAAACTGGGAGCAGGTGTGGACCGAACGCAGGATAGAAAGAGGGGTTTCCTTCCTAAAAATAATTCAGAAGGCGAAGGTGCCAGAGAAGGGGCATGTTAGTAGGGCAGAGCTGAAGGGTGAAGCGAGGAGGACACACGCAGACTGGCTTTCGTAAGACTTTCTCCCCAAGCATGATGGGCTGGGTCAAGATTCAGGGAGTTTGTGCTGGCAGTGGATTTAAAAGACTAAGGAAAGAGGCAAAAGAGAAAGAAAGAGATTAAACATCAAGCAATGTTTCACTGATATGGGGGGTAGGGTGGGAAAGAGCTTGTGAATAACCCGGTTTTCAGTCTGTAACTGCAAAGTTTAGAAAAGGACCGCAGACATGTTTAGCAAATAAAAAGAAGATACTTGGGAGCGAGAACCAGATGAGAGCCTCTTTTTATGGTATTAGGTTGCATCGTAATTGATAAAACAGTATAACATTATCCATTAATAAATTCAACCAAGTAATTCATTGTACATATTTTGGCATTTCTCAAACTGTTTAGAAAATAGATTTGGTTTAACAGCATTGTCAGTATTATTATTTTACTGAAGGGGCTCTCAGAGCCTTTCATATGCAAATGACCTCTGAAAAACTCTCAGAGGGAGATACAGCCTATGCAATGCTTTGCAAAACAATTTAACCAAGGATCCCATTTTTGGAATATTTATCAGTATCATGTGCAACGTGTGAGTTGTGGGTTATCTGAGTTATATAAAACAGTTTGGGAAAAGCTGATATATCTCTATGTGAATCCTGGAGGTAAATATGCTCTCAAATATTAAAGATTATTATTTATCCATGAAATAAAGAAAAATATAATTTTTCATATTATCTTAATAACGCCACTTTAAGAGTTGATTATTTTTTAGTGAAACATGCAAGCATATACTTGGTCTAGATAAAGCCTAAAATGTCATAGTGAAACATCACAGCAGAGTTGAAATAAAATCAGGAGAAAACTTTGAGAGCTATTAAATAGTTTTAAACAAACAAATATCAAAAAACAAAGAAATTAGGTGCGGTGTTCAAATACTCACTGAAAATGATACTGCATGGGTGTCACAAAGAAGCTATATGCAATAATACAATAAATTATTCCTAAGTAGTATACAAAAATATGTTTTTATAAAATAAAGCATAATTTACAAGTCAGAATAGTTGAGTTTTTTTTCTGACTCTTTTGCTAACGAGCTCTATAAACTTTGGTGAGTTCTTTAACTTAATTGCTTTTCCAAATATAACACAGATATAAAGATAATATCCTCCCCAATGTTCTGCTGTAATAATTTAATATTAATATAGTATAATAATATATTTGGGCGTTGTACAAATACACTATTAAGATAGTCTATGAACCTTAAAATTCCAAGAAAAATAAGGAAGTTGTCACCATAACATAATTTTGTTGAAATATTGCTATATTATCTTATTTAAACATATTTTGCATCATGATCATTTATTGAAAATCTAGTCTACCTGCCTCAGTTCTGTAGGTAAACAGATTGAGGTATGATGGTGTAGTAAGGCCAATTAAAAACACAAGCCAAATAATGATACTATCTGATACCTAAGTGACACACAGAAATATTTGGTATCCCATTCTATTTACCGTTCATCCCTGCACTAATAATATTATTTAGCTATGTGATTATTTTAGGATACAGAAAGTAATCTAAATTCTATGAAAAAGAAGGATGCTTTCCCTGAATTTAGCTATAAGCAACAACACAAAGTTGAGCAGAGAATTGGTAATTATCTCTTTAACCTCATACGTTTCAAAATCTCCAACTAACGATTTTAGCAGAAATAAAGAAAAACAACAGTATTTATGATCAGGACCTGGGAAATCCAGATTTGCTGTAAACAAACATCAATCTAATCCAAATATTTCCACCGAAGTTGACCAAGCCTGCGTCTTTACATTCTCACGATCCTAAATACAAACAATTTGTTTGGACTTCATTTGTAAGCCAGTTTTGAAAAAGTTTAAAAATAAGAATGCTCCCAGGAAAGAAGATGCCCGCAATGTCCAATGTTTGACAGGATTTGAAGTTAATTAAGGCAACTGGATTTTCTACCCATGTGGAGACTGCCATTATCTTTTTTTTTTTAATAAAAGATTTTAATAGTTGGCACTACCTAACAAGTAGAACATTTCACATTGCTTCTGCTTTCAAACACTGCATGTGCCGACATTGCCACAAGGGAATTACAAATCTTATACATTGTCAGAATTACAAAATTGAGAAAGCAAGAATAAGGCAAGGAGGGAAAAAAAAATACGCTGTGAGGCAAATAAACGCCAAAAAAGTAAAACAGTTCAGCACGAGGTCTTCCTAGGTCAGCTAATTTTAAGTCTACATTTTATGCCCAAATGCAAATTTTTATATTATACAGTCCAAAGTCAAAAGTATTTTTCACATTTTTAATAGCACAAAGTCAGAGGCAGTTCATAGGATAATAAAAGATCTTCCCTTTGGAGAATTATACAAGGATACTCTAGCCTACTTTCCTAAATTTAAAGACATGCCTTTTATAATGTCCCCAAAGGCTGACTAAAAACATTAATTACATAGACTCCTGGAATACTTAAAAAAGAGGCAAAATAGTCGCATTAAAGTAAAAATATTTTTCAAAAAGATAATTAATTTCATGGCCACTAAATCAATAGTTATATTAAATAAATGTTATTCAACATGGCTGGTAATTGGAGTATCAGGAGCAGACCAGAAAAGCAAGACATTGGAAGCAATAGGTGACGGGGGTGGGCACTTTCTTGTCCACTCTGGTCTTCCTGATACTGCAGCTCCCTTTACTATGTAAGGACGCCTCACTTCTGTAGTACCTAACAGCGTCCTTGACTTCTCCTGAGATTTCTGCGAGGGACCATCAGAAACAGAGGATGGAGATATTTCCATGGAGGAGCTCCAGAAAAAGCAGCAAAGGAACCACAGCGGGAATTTTAGTAGCAACCTCGGATGGGGTTTCTCCTCGGGGACAATGTCTTGATGGAGGGTCCCAGTTTAACCCAGAGTAATTGCACATATCCTTAGGCTCCTGGGTGAGGGGATGGGTGACAGTTATTTGTATATTCACATGTATACTCCAGGGAGCATCTAACTGTATTAAATTCTTGAGGATCACATGAGAAAATAAAACACAGCAACTCCTAGAAGCTTCTCTGACTACTGTCCCCTCTCAAAGTAGCCAGTGATGATGTTGTCAAACATGGCGTCATGACATAGTTCCTTTCTCTGTGCTTCCCCAGTCTTTGCCTCCTCATACCTGCGTCTCCCTACCGAGCACCGTCTTCATTGTTAACTGAATGACTCTGCGTGAAGGGTCTGGGAATAAACCAAAACAGGAGCCCGTTCCTAGCAGTCACTGGTTATCGAGAGATTATTATGTTCCAGGCAATGGGTGGTTGTCCATATATTAACACAGTTAATCCTTACAGCAATCCTAATGAGGCGGGAGTGATTACTACCCCATTTTACAAATGAGAAAACTGGAAACAGCAAGAGGCTGGGCCAGGAGTGGGAGTTGGGGACAAAAGCTGCAGAACCCACACTCGAAGCACCAAGTCCATACTGCTTCTCTGCTGTTCGACTCTACGTTGGGGAAAGAGTATTTGGTACACACGCCAAAAGCAGAAACACCAGCAGATAAAACCCGATTGCTGTGGTAAAAAAAAAAAAAAACACCCTCATCACGATTGAGGGTGCATGTAAAGAGAGAGGCAGAATGATGAACTAGCCAGAGGAAATGATCACTTTTATTCCACTGAAAGGCGAGTCATGTCGCATCTATCACCCTGTCAGGTGACTTCACTTAGAAAAGTTTATAGCTATAAGACTGTGGGCAAACCGAAAGTGACGAAGAGATTCAGTCACTCCGCTTTTCCACTGAGGCAGGGACCCAGAGATATTAACTTCCTCGCTCCTTGTTTATCCTTGAAATGTTACTACGATTTCGACAAGGCCTGTCTTGCCTGGGTCACAGAGGCAGGGGGACAGATATCCTGCCCTGTGGTTACATTTACTCCTCCTGGAAGATTATGACAATTAGGAAACTCTGAAATTGCTAGATTGTATGTGGAAACACTACAAGAACTGCTGAACTAATAGGGAAAAAATTCACACGGGGAGAGAAAATGCATATCCATTAGGCAAACTTTTTTTTTTTTTTTTAACTAAGTCCTCAGTCACTAAAAGAGATAAAAGCCATGACTCACATTAAAGCTTCCTTGCTCTACAGATGAATTAACAATTAGCAAGGGGAAGTCTTTCTTTTTGGTCTCCTGAGAGCTATCTGGACTATTAAACATTGAGGCTTGCATAGGAAATTACAAAGGTTTTCCTCCGTTTCAGATTCAAGTCGCATCCAAAACACATTTGCAGATTTCTGTGCACAGGACATAACCCCAAAGAAGTTCCTCCTTCTGTTGTTCAAGGTGTGATTCACTGCTCTTGGCTGGTTCATAGGAATACATGTTAAATTTATAATCTGGATTGGAGGCAAAATCAAAACAAAAAAAAAAAATTGAAATAATCACAGACAAAATATTTTGTAGGAGGAATATTATTCTGTCGGGGGCAAAGTTGCTTCATCCTAATCTATGACACGTACAAGTACAAATTAGGTCATCTGCAACAGGTGACAAGTTTTAATTGAATGTCTTCCATCTTCAATTCTTACAAAAGGTGAATGGAAATAAATGAGTCTGGCCAGACGGCCCTGAGCCCTACAATACCCAATATCTCATTATTTTTAAACAGCTATCTATAAACGGATACTGACAAGCCCTGAACCTTTTATTTCTGCTCAAGATGAGGTGGCTGCAAATGGAAAAAAAAAAAAAAAAAAAAAAGAGAAAGAAAAAGGGGCACATCCAGAACGTTACATTAAAGATGCAATACCTACCCTCATCACTTCCCCCACGTAATTAAAGGAAATCTCCTATTCAAAAGGCACTATTTCTTACTTTGCTTGATGTCAGAGAGAGAGAGCGCGCTCGCGAGCGAGCACGCTTGGCCGGCATTTGCTAAGCACAGATTACCTTAAAAAAAAAAAAAAAAAGACATCCTCCCTTTCTTTCTTTTTACCTGTTAAAAATTTCATGAACTATCAGAAGAGAGATTGCCGTGACTTATGCCTATCTAAACTCTATTTTCTCTTGTTACTATTAATACTGGAGACTGTTCCCTTCATCCTTTCTGAAATTGCCTCCTCGCGTGAATGAAGTTAGGAATTAGTGGGTACAGACGTGAAGTGTGGCTGCGCACCAACGTCGGGGAAAGTGATTCTACTAATTCACAATTAAATGTGACAGTGGCAGCAATAAGTTTAACACAATAATACAGTGATAACAGTGCACAGCACCCCATGGGGATGCTCTGTGTAAACAAAAGCACAGATATTATTTATGCAAAATTCAATGCCCTGTAAAAATGAATTAAATATGAAATCAACCAAGCTGGTTTACAAGTTTGCCAGGCTCAGAGCCATCGTCACTCTGTTCCATTCAAGGGAGAGGAAGATAGTAAAGTCTATGGCCAAAAAAAGCTGATGGGGATTTTAAAGAGAATATGGATATAAAAAGGAACCAGGTGACAGAGAAAGGTGGCAGTACATCTGGAGGTCATTTGGTTCAACACATGTGACTCTAGATCACATGGAGAACATAGGCAGAGCCCTATGAAGCTCAAAAGAGAAGCTCAGGGCGATTTGAATAGGGGAAAACTTTAAGTCCTGGCTAACTTGTTGGTAACTTACCAAAGATAATAGAAATGTATTACCAGACTCGGGCAGGAATTCGGAGGGCCAATTATAAGACATCAAAGTGATGCATGATGTTTAATGTCTTTCTGGTGATTATGATTTGACAAAGTTGAGATTTAAAATAAAGTAAATCTATCACCAAGAACATAAGATGCGTGTCCAGGTCACGTGAAAAGAGAATTATATCTCGCACATAAAATATGTAGGGAAAAATCAGTCTAATGTAGATTACACAGTTTAATGTAGATTAAATGTTAATATAATATTAATGTGTACATGTCCGAATCTCATACCAGTAAGAACTTCTCTTGGGACACTGTGACACTTACTTCTTATTTTTATGACACCAGCAGCTGTAAGTTTGATACAATAACAGTAATAACAGTGCACGACACTCTGTGGGGAGGCTCTGTGTAAATAAAAGCACAAATATTATCTATGTCAAGTTCAATACCCTGTAAAAATTAATTAAATATGAAAATAAACAAGCTGGTTTTCAGGCTGCCAGGATGACAATCACAGATACTTTGTTTCATTCCAAGGAGGAGACAGAGTCCAGCAGCAACACTGTTAAATCTTTAACGGAGTAAATAAGAACTACTATGGACTGTGTTGAAAGCTAATCCCCAAAGTGATGGCAGTTGAAGGTGGGGCCTCTGGGGTTTGATTAGGTCATGAAGGTGCAGCCCTCATGATGAGACTAGCAGAGACCCCAAAAATCTCCCCACGGGAGGACAAGCGAGAAGAAAGCTGTCTAAGAACCAGGAAGCCCTCGCTGAACACTGAATCCGCCCGC
>NW_011888902.1:735808-737974 GCF_000151845.1 Pteropus vampyrus
ATGTTCCAGGCAATGGGTGGTTGTCCATATATTAACACAGTTAATCCTTACAGCAATCCTAATGAGGCGGGAGTGATTACTACCCCATTTTACAAATGAGAAAACTGGAAACAGCAAGAGGCTGGGCCAGGAGTGGGAGTTGGGGACAAAAGCTGCAGAACCCACACTCGAAGCACCAAGTCCATACTGCTTCTCTGCCGTTCGACTCTACGTTGGGGAAAGAGTATTTGGTACACACGCCAAAAGCAGAAACACCAGCAGATAAAACCCGATTGCTGTGGTAAAAAAAAAAAAAAACACCCTCATCACGATTGAGGGTGCATGTAAAGAGAGAGGCAGAATGATGAACTAGCCAGAGGAAATGATCACTTTTATTCCACTGAAAGGCGAGTCATGTCGCATCTATCACCCTGTCAGGTGACTTCACTTAGAAAAGTTTATAGCTATAAGACTGTGGGCAAACCGAAAGTGACGAAGAGATTCAGTCACTCCGCTTTTCCACTGAGGCAGGGACCCAGAGATATTAACTTCCTCGCTCCTTGTTTATCCTTGAAATGTTACTACGATTTCGACAAGGCCTGTCTTGCCTGGGTCACAGAGGCAGGGGGACAGATATCCTGCCCTGTGGTTACATTTACTCCTCCTGGAAGATTATGACAATTAGGAAACTCTGAAATTGCTAGATTGTATGTGGAAACACTACAAGAACTGCTGAACTAATAGGGAAAAAATTCACACGGGGAGAGAAAATGCATATCCATTAGGCAAACTTTTTTTTTTTTTTTAACTAAGTCCTCAGTCACTAAAAGAGATAAAAGCCATGACTCACATTAAAGCTTCCTTGCTCTACAGATGAATTAACAATTAGCAAGGGGAAGTCTTTCTTTTTGGTCTCCTGAGAGCTATCTGGACTATTAAACATTGAGGCTTGCATAGGAAATTACAAAGGTTTTCCTCCGTTTCAGATTCAAGTCGCATCCAAAACACATTTGCAGATTTCTGTGCACAGGACATAACCCCAAAGAAGTTCCTCCTTCTGTTGTTCAAGGTGTGATTCACTGCTCTTGGCTGGTTCATAGGAATACATGTTAAATTTATAATCTGGATTGGAGGCAAAATCAAAACAAAAAAAAAAAATTGAAATAATCACAGACAAAATATTTTGTAGGAGGAATATTATTCTGTCGGGGGCAAAGTTGCTTCATCCTAATCTATGACACGTACAAGTACAAATTAGGTCATCTGCAACAGGTGACAAGTTTTAATTGAATGTCTTCCATCTTCAATTCTTACAAAAGGTGAATGGAAATAAATGAGTCTGGCCAGACGGCCCTGAGCCCTACAATACCCAATATCTCATTATTTTTAAACAGCTATCTATAAACGGATACTGACAAGCCCTGAACCTTTTATTTCTGCTCAAGATGAGGTGGCTGCAAATGGAAAAAAAAAAAAAAAAAAAAAAGAGAAAGAAAAAGGGGCACATCCAGAACGTTACATTAAAGATGCAATACCTACCCTCATCACTTCCCCCACGTAATTAAAGGAAATCTCCTATTCAAAAGGCACTATTTCTTACTTTGCTTGATGTCAGAGAGAGAGAGCGCGCTCGCGAGCGAGCACGCTTGGCCGGCATTTGCTAAGCACAGATTACCTTAAAAAAAAAAAAAAAAAGACATCCTCCCTTTCTTTCTTTTTACCTGTTAAAAATTTCATGAACTATCAGAAGAGAGATTGCCGTGACTTATGCCTATCTAAACTCTATTTTCTCTTGTTACTATTAATACTGGAGACTGTTCCCTTCATCCTTTCTGAAATTGCCTCCTCGCGTGAATGAAGTTAGGAATTAGTGGGTACAGACGTGAAGTGTGGCTGCGCACCAACGTCGGGGAAAGTGATTCTACTAATTCACAATTAAATGTGACAGTGGCAGCAATAAGTTTAACACAATAATACAGTGATAACAGTGCACAGCACCCCATGGGGATGCTCTGTGTAAACAAAAGCACAGATATTATTTATGCAAAATTCAATGCCCTGTAAAAATGAATTAAATATGAAATCAACCAAGCTGGTTTACAAGTTTGCCAGGCTCAGAGCCATCGTCACTCTGTTCCATTCAAGGGAGAGGAAGATAGTAAAGTCTATGGCCAAAAAAAGCTGATG
>NW_011888902.1:740159-744208 GCF_000151845.1 Pteropus vampyrus
TGAAAGCTAATCCCCAAAGTGATGGCAGTTGAAGGTGGGGCCTCTGGGGTTTGATTAGGTCATGAAGGTGCAGCCCTCATGATGAGACTAGCAGAGACCCCAAAAATCTCCCCACGGGAGGACAAGCGAGAAGAAAGCTGTCTAAGAACCAGGAAGCCCTCGCTGAACACTGAATCCGCCCGCCGCTCCCCCCCCCCCCCCCCCCCCCCCCCCCCCCCCCCCCCACCCGCCGGTCTTGGATTCTTCAGCCTCTACAACTGTGAGAAATAAATTCCTGTGGTTTTTAAGCTGCCCAGTCTGTGGTGTTCTGTTAGAGCATCCTGAACAGACTCAAACAAGAAGCGGTGAAGAAACATATTAAGAGTTAGAGAGACTCTACGATGGGCCGCTACAGGATGTGACATGAAATAAAGAAAAGGGAACGGTCCCCACTCCTTCCTCCACCACCTCCACATAGCATCAGTAACCCTCATTCATCCGCCAATTGTGCGGTTAAGTATTCATGAGGAGAGCTGATGGAGAAAAAGCGAAGGAAAGCAAGAGAAAGTAGGAGAGAGTGGTTTAAGTCGTACAAAATTCAGAAGCGGAGCAAACAGGCACAGAACGTTCGCAGCACACTCGGCTGCCTGAAGCCGCGAGGCGTCCACAGTAGCACACAGGCACTGGGGCACATTTTCAAGCTGATTAAAATACAATTTTTCTCCCCCACAGTTGACAAATTAGACCGTCGAGAGATTTAAGACTTAAGAAAAACTGGGCTAGGAGGGGCAGGAGTGGCAGTGGAAATAAGGCACTTATAAGTTCATGATGTATTCACTGAAGTTAAATAAAGACAAATATGAAAAGACTATCAACAACAGACACACTCAGTAAGTCATGTTTCCTGTACAGTTAATGTCCATGTATCACCCTTTGATCTCTCGCATATTTTCAAGATCTTCCTCCTACCTGGTTTCAGAAAGATGACTAGAAATTCAGTGTGATTTGTTGTAGGCAATAAGCATACAAAAAGACATTTGTTTTTGTTTTGTTTGTTAATCTGGTTTTCAAGCCAAATGTTCAATGATATTTTTATTTCACAGCTCGGAGCATCTAGATTTTAATAAAGAGCTACGCCAGGCTCATGCTTCATTGATACATAACGTTCGAGATGTAGGGGAGAGTTATACATAAGTAAGTGTAAACATATCAACATTTCCTGTCAGGGAAAATAACTGTGGAAACGCAAACTCCAAGGGCCAATCAGAAAACTTACTAAAGTGTCGTGGCAGTGTGTACTACGCAGCCTGCATTTTCCTTCTGAAGTCAAGATGTGTGAAGAGTGTGGGAAGGCACACAGAAAACACTAGTGCCATTGCCAGATGCCAACGAAACCAGGTCGTGAATTTCCTGAGAGGCGTCCCTGTGGACAGCTGTCCCGTGGGGGTAAGATGTGAGGGTCTCATGCCATCCTCGAAATGGTCCGCAGGGCCAAAGGGTGCCAAGAAAAGACAAACACGCTTTTCTAGTCACAGTGCGGCTCGAGGTCGGATTCTGGGAGTGAGAGTCTAAGTGTGACCGTCGCATGCAGGAGGAGACAGAAGTCCCCATGAAAATCTCCTTGTGATGGCCCAGTCCATTTCCTCTCAGTCTCTCCTGTCAGCAGACTCTCTATGTTTTTGAAACACAATCCAGGCCAAAATCCAACTTCAAGATATTTATTATCTCTACTCAGCTTAATTCCACAAAAAAACAAACTGAGGGTTGAGGGCATAGTGAGAAAAAACACTGTAATTGAAACAGCTTCAAAGGATCAAAATAGAGCCAAATGACTTTGGTTTATGTTTTAATTATAGATTAATCATCATGGCACATGCAGTATACATATCATACATAGTATACTATGCCTGCCACAGAGTAAGCACCCCAAACTACTAAGTAAATAAATAAACATGTGCATTACAGCCATCTACCAATCAGGTTTTTTTTTTTTTTCTTTAATGTGATTGTTTTTCTTTTGCTACTTCTAAACCTGGACTGTATACGTAGAAAGGTATGAAGCACTTGTCAATAATTCTTGCCTGTCATGTTTTTCTTAATGCACTAGCATACTATAGCTTTAGAAAAGTAGAGAAAATTTGACAACAACAAAATAGCATAAAGCACTATAAAAAAGGAAATGCTGAAACATACGAGAGCAGAACTTAATTTTCAGTATTCATCCTGGACAGTACACAAGGAAACAGCGTTTGATTTCCTGGGAAATCCTGAGATAAGTATCAAGAAAAACCAACTAACGAGGATTATATTTAGATGCTGAAGACTGAGCCAGAAAGATCATAGGTCCCTATCCTTGGGAAATTTGACAAATGAAGAAAACCGTCCTCCTTCTGAGACATTTTTATTGCTCGCCTGCCTGGAAGCAGATGAATGAGTTTGATCACGTGTTAAGCTCTCCTCCAGGTCTAAGATTCTATGAATGAAATGATGTACTTAAAAAGATGGAACTGACCCACGGACTCAGGATACGACAAGTGCCTTGGCAGTTGGAAACATCAACGCACTTCATATCTTAAATCAAGGCAGACCAGAGCCAAATGGATGTCGCTAATGAACCAGAAGAGCAGACGGCTTTCTGGCCCAGGTCTTAGCATCCCCCTCACACTGACCTTGGCCAAATGCATTTCCTTTTGTTCTTGATGATAATCAAGCAAATAAAGGGCCCAGGTTTGAAAAACGCTTCTAGCTTATTACTGCATTAGGAAGAGATCAATGCCTGTTGCACATCGCTGTGGAGGCTGAAGTATGGAAAATCATAAACAGCTTCAGATTTGTAGGCATTTTACAAAATATCGACTAGATTTTGTTGAGAGGAGAATATGACCTAATAATGGATATTTTTTAAAACAACCAACACACAGTCAATGGTTATTCTGATATTTAACCAAATTTCAGCCAGAGTTTAGAAACAAAAAGGCATTTGGCTAAATATGATCAGATTTCAGTAACTATACTGCAACGGGTAATTTTTCATCTCAACATCTTTAGTCACCTTTTTTCAGAAATTAGAGTACATTTGAATATGCACATATACAGAAATGCAGAGATAGATACACACATATAAGATTCTAAACCAGTAAGACATTAATCAATTTCTTTATTTTCCTGATAAGGATTTGGCTGGCTAAATGTTTTTCTGAGACTTACTCGTAAAATTTTTCCAACTAAGGAAAACCCATGGTATGTTAATTCATACTGATATTTGTATCAAGAGTTGCGAATTCAAACAGCTACAGGGACAACCGATGTAAAGTGATGAGTGAAATGGACCGTGTGTTTATAAATAAATGAGGGGTGTGTACGTGAACCCGAGAGCATTTACTCCATAGACGGCTCCACCCCACCGCCAGCGCCGGCGTGAACGGGCCTTGAGGGACGGGATGGAGGTAGGCCCAGGGGACTGGGGCTCGATGTATTACCCCGTTTCCAAAAGAAGCCTGCAATCTGTATCTAAAAATCACCCGATGTTTAAGTGTGCGCACAATTTTTTTAGCTTTTGGTGGCCCTTGCGCCTTCGAGCCACATTCTTTTACGCGAGGCTAACGGTTAGAAGTCCCCTGACAGAAGCCAAGTCTGATAATTGGCTGGTTAAATCGATCATATCCCAAGTTAGTAGCTATTTAGAAATTATCCTTGTATTTTATTTAGGCACTCATTAAATACGAACATAAATTAAATTGTCTAATTGCTTACGTTGTTATATAGGACACATCTTGAAATTCTAATTTTAAAATGCTATTTAGTAGGGTTCCAGGTATAATAATAATGTATAAAAGATAATGGCTTTCATTAGAAAGCATTTCAAAGAAGAATAAAAATTTAATCATCCATGCCCATACATAACACCTGTCATTTAGGAATGCTGACGTGTTTTGGTCCAGTTCAGCCCTCTTAAAGAATCTCTTGCTAAGCACAAGTGTCTACTGTTATTAATTGTAAAAGGCAGCAAAGGCTTTTCTCAAATTCATCCCTTATGTTTACCGTTTTCAGTCTCTGAAGGAATATCTTTC
>NW_011888902.1:744258-751946 GCF_000151845.1 Pteropus vampyrus
TCTCCTCCAGGTCTAAGATTCTATGAATGAAATGATGTACTTAAAAAGATGGAACTGACCCACGGACTCAGGATACGACAAGTGCCTTGGCAGTTGGAAACATCAACGCACTTCATATCTTAAATCAAGGCAGACCAGAGCCAAATGGATGTCGCTAATGAACCAGAAGAGCAGACGGCTTTCTGGCCCAGGTCTTAGCATCCCCCTCACACTGACCTTGGCCAAATGCATTTCCTTTTGTTCTTGATGATAATCAAGCAAATAAAGGGCCCAGGTTTGAAAAACGCTTCTAGCTTATTACTGCATTAGGAAGAGATCAATGCCTGTTGCACATCGCTGTGGAGGCTGAAGTATGGAAAATCATAAACAGCTTCAGATTTGTAGGCATTTTACAAAATATCGACTAGATTTTGTTGAGAGGAGAATATGACCTAATAATGGATATTTTTTAAAACAACCAACACACAGTCAATGGTTATTCTGATATTTAACCAAATTTCAGCCAGAGTTTAGAAACAAAAAGGCATTTGGCTAAATATGATCAGATTTCAGTAACTATACTGCAACGGGTAATTTTTCATCTCAACATCTTTAGTCACCTTTTTTCAGAAATTAGAGTACATTTGAATATGCACATATACAGAAATGCAGAGATAGATACACACATATAAGATTCTAAACCAGTAAGACATTAATCAATTTCTTTATTTTCCTGATAAGGATTTGGCTGGCTAAATGTTTTTCTGAGACTTACTCGTAAAATTTTTCCAACTAAGGAAAACCCATGGTATGTTAATTCATACTGATATTTGTATCAAGAGTTGCGAATTCAAACAGCTACAGGGACAACCGATGTAAAGTGATGAGTGAAATGGACCGTGTGTTTATAAATAAATGAGGGGTGTGTACGTGAACCCGAGAGCATTTACTCCATAGACGGCTCCACCCCACCGCCAGCGCCGGCGTGAACGGGCCTTGAGGGACGGGATGGAGGTAGGCCCAGGGGACTGGGGCTCGATGTATTACCCCGTTTCCAAAAGAAGCCTGCAATCTGTATCTAAAAATCACCCGATGTTTAAGTGTGCGCACAATTTTTTTAGCTTTTGGTGGCCCTTGCGCCTTCGAGCCACATTCTTTTACGCGAGGCTAACGGTTAGAAGTCCCCTGACAGAAGCCAAGTCTGATAATTGGCTGGTTAAATCGATCATATCCCAAGTTAGTAGCTATTTAGAAATTATCCTTGTATTTTATTTAGGCACTCATTAAATACGAACATAAATTAAATTGTCTAATTGCTTACGTTGTTATATAGGACACATCTTGAAATTCTAATTTTAAAATGCTATTTAGTAGGGTTCCAGGTATAATAATAATGTATAAAAGATAATGGCTTTCATTAGAAAGCATTTCAAAGAAGAATAAAAATTTAATCATCCATGCCCATACATAACACCTGTCATTTAGGAATGCTGACGTGTTTTGGTCCAGTTCAGCCCTCTTAAAGAATCTCTTGCTAAGCACAAGTGTCTACTGTTATTAATTGTAAAAGGCAGCAAAGGCTTTTCTCAAATTCATCCCTTATGTTTACCGTTTTCAGTCTCTGAAGGAATATCTTTCGGCCCAGGGAAATCTGTCGGAACCTACAAGCCAATTCTTGTAATACGGTGAGTGCATCTCCATTGTCACTAGGATGCATCAAATTAATCAGCTGGCAAAGAATCACTCTTGTCTTTGCCTGGACCCTGTGTCCCCCCAACTCCTTGCGTTATATAGAAGAGATGGTCTTGGAAGTGGCAGAAGAATACGAAGATACCGAATACTTCGTGGAATGGTCCTCGGTTAGTAGATCATAGAATAAAGAAGACAAGAAGATGCTGCTAGATGGAAAATGGGAGGCGTGAGTGTGGGCGGGAGATGGCCAAGGCAGCATGACTGTATCAAAGATATGAAGAGAGAAAGAAAAGGGAAAGGTATTTAACTCGAACAGAATCTTGAGCGTTTAAAAAATAAAGCCTATAAGTTTAAAAGAAGATGGTAAATAAAGATCACTACTGCATTAACTCTTAGAGAATTTGCAAGCACATTCTGAAAACCTTTCATATGCAGAATAACATAATACGCAGGGTGAAAAAGTAAGATTTTAAACAGTCTGTGACATGTACCAGACAGCCAGAAATAGGCACTGGGCCAACATATCACTGCAGTAAAATTATAAACTTATTTCTAACAGATGACGGCCAAATGTGTAACACTTACTGAACTCAATAAACGCTCTTCCATAATTCCCATTAACACCAAGCCACTCCAGCACCTTGAGTCTCTGACTGAGAGGTGATGGCTTCTTCTAACTCTACGTATTTCAGCAACTGTCTTTTCAAAGCCTCTCACTTCTGCTGCTGTCAAGAGAACTTGATGGGAAACCCCGGGAAGTTTGCGGTGCACTGCCCTAATCAGTTAAAAAGGAGGCAGCATGAGGCTTCCCGTCCACCTCCAGGGCTTCGTGGCTGCCCTCTCAGCACTGGAAGCCCTTGCCGGCCCAGGAAATAAAGACCGGGACATTGAACCCAAGTCGCCACAGGGCAGGTCAAACCAGCCCAGCAATTGGGCCATCAAAGCAGCCTGAGGACGTACTTAAATGTCATCATTTCCATTACAATGTTGAGACTGGAAACCAGTACAACACTTTGATTTCTAAAAAAGTTTTGGATAATCATACATCTTGCTTTACTCGTGCATTTTATTTTATTTATTTATTTGTTTGTTTGTTTGCTTAGATTAGTTTCAAGTATACGATACATTGGTTAGATACCTATATAGTTCGTAAAATGATCCCCCAATTTCTCCCTCCCTCCCCTAACCCCACATAGCCAACGTATTAATGCTAACTGTATTCCCTATGCCCGTGCTCCCCATCCCCGTGACCATCCATCAGCTACTAATTTGTACTTCTTTACCCCTTCACTCCATTTTCCCAGCCCCTCAAAGCCCCCTTCCCTCTGCCTGTGTTTTAAACATGCCCTAAGGGAGACAATCAACACAGTCAATAATTTAGGTGTTTGGGGGCGGGGACATAGAAAAATCATTCTTTCCCACATTCTCTCTTATTTCTCTCATCTGGCCAACCAGTTTAATTTTATACATATTCGTACACACACATACGCACACACGCATTATGTATATATGTATAAGAATGATCAGATCTTTCTAAAATAAATTATATGTTTTGTAAATCAACGTACTTTGTTCTTAAAAACACGTAAGTTATAAATGGGAAAAAAAACATAAGTATATCAGTAAACTCTTCTGAGCATTTCTTGCATAGCTACTATTCATATTATTTCACAGATTTCAAATGATTTCCCAGCCATAAAATAATTTGCATACCCTTTTACAATTTTCACATCATTTACACATGGAGTTTACTTGCTACTTAAGAAATCAGGAAAAATAACAAAGGCACTGTTAGCCTAGTATGAAGATGGAGAAAACTGATATCTATAATTCTCTACTCATCCCTCTTACTGTTGAGGATGTGATTTAAAATGTCAAATGTATTATGTGTCAAAACATAATACAGTAGTTTTAAGACCAGTTGTGTGCTAAACACTAGAAAGTGTTAAAATGTCCCAAATATTGTGGTACCAAAAGTATTCAATAAAAATTCATTGTTAACAAAGAAGAAAATAAAAATAACAATTTATTTTAATTATTGGTTCTAAAAAAAATGAGAGTTCATTCACTTATCAAAACATACCCAGCTCAGAATTGAGATAAATTTTAAAAACTTAAATAAAATACAGTAGGCAACCGGTATGGAAGTAAAAAAAAACAAATCAGCTCTAGAAAACACTATTTGGCCTTTCTGTGTGTGTGTTTCCCTGGTACTTATTATGGATTTTCTTTTTCAAGACTGAGATGCACTTAAAATGGGAAAATAAAGAATATGTTCATGGACTCTGTAAATCTAGATTGCTGCACTTAGTGAACCACTAACATGTTCTGCAGTTTCATGTAAAGTCTTTAGAATGAGATTATACCAAACACTGTAGTATCTCTAATTAAGGATTATATATTGCCTATTTAAGAGAACGGGGAGACAGGTCTGAATTTAGAGTACATAATTGCAAATTTTCTTTTGAAATCAAGGGAGTTAAGCACAAAATAAGAGAGCAAATAAATCTTAAAACATTCACTAAATAAATGGGGAAGTAAACCTGATGTTTAAGGAAAAATATACTTTCAAAAGTAGGATGTTAATTATTTCAAATAATGTCAAAACAGACATTTGTGAACAGGTGCAAGTTTAAAAATGTCACCATAACCTGTTATTAGATAAGATGTGGCTGTTGAATAATGCCACATAAACAGCTATGTAGGACCAATGATATAAATTTTATCAATCCCGATGATTGAATTCAACAAAAATGCATAACAAATCACAGAACTGTGCATCGACCTCTGTTTGCCTGTGGAAGCTGACAGCCTAAGTAACTTTTGGGTTTCCAAAACCATCCTGCAGTGGCGCTGTATAATACTTGAGACATTTCATCCTGCTTACAAATTGTATGTTATACATTCTATGTCTGTTATACAACCAATACCCATATGATGATCGAAAGTTTAATAAACTGACATTTAAATATGAATTAGGTATTATAAATCTCCTAACAGTATATTTAATGTGAAACATTTAGACATATATTCCATGGAATTTTGAACAAGAAAATCATTTTTGAAAAATTATAACGTTTCACAATCTACAATTTTGCTTCAGATCGATGTTTTGGACCAAAACAAAATTATATTCAGATACCCTAACGTATTTAGTAATAGATAATCTACACTTCGATTACAATATGTGCCCGCTCTGAAATTTAAAAAGAAAGCAGTAGCAAATTTATTATAATTTGATAAAGAAGCATTTAGACCTTTGGGGAAGGAGTTAGTGAATTATAGATCAGAAACCAAGTTCTGTGATTCACTGTGAACTTTCATTCTAATAGTTAAACTACATGTCTATCAAATTGCTTATGAGGACAAATTTATGGAAAATAACCAAGAGTAAAGCTTTGTTCTTATTAAGAAACATGAATATGTATGCAATTTTAGCCAGACTAAATTAACCCAAAAATGAATAAATAAAAAAATAAGGACAGTAATTGTCACAAGAGAAGGCTTGCCTCCCTTTTGGCTCTTATGAAAGCATTTATGTTTAGAGTTTCAAAAAAAGGAATTCATATTTTCAAATAAAACTATTTAGAAAGAGACAAAAGAAATCTTCAAGGAAACCACTATGTAGCAAGAAACATGCACAGTGTGCCTCATTTGTAATAAACCTTTTTAAAGCAGAGACAGCCTGCAGGCTCGCTATGAACATAACGCGTGATAATTAGCGTTCATACAAGCAGCATGTTACTGCTCAGGTGTGTCCATTTCCTAAGCATGGCTCTGTTGAGAGAGGTGATATTCAGCCACTAACCCTAAAAGTGCACATCAAACATCTTTTGAAACTACATGAGCTCAGAATAGAATGAAATCCCATTTTAACAGCAACAGTATAAATATGAAATTAATATGAAGTATGGCACAGATAGTTGTGTGGATTCCTCTGTGTCTCTGCAAGCATGGTATGTTAACACGTGTTCCCCCAGGCTAATAGTGAATCGGCAATTGATTTAAATCGATATCAATAAAAAAATAGATTCTACCTATGATTCCACCTTCATTTTCAATCTAATGGTTAAATTTGATTGACATCCACAGATTATGGATTTTAGCATATGAAATCAGTACTATTCGTGTTTAGCAAACTTGCAAATTTTACTGCTATCTCTCTGTCTCCTTGAGTTACTGTTTCTTCTATAACATTTTCACATGGGAAGACCTGAGAGTTAGGAAATACTACCTTTAAAAAAAAAAAAAAAACTAAAGCAATTGTGGCTGTTTCTATTAATTAATTATTATAAATTAATGTGGCATTGCCTTATAAAAAATCGAGATAAATAACTATAAATGTAATGCCTTTATGCCCCAGACATTTCACATGTATAAATCACCTCTATTTCCAAGGCTTTGGAATACAGTAAGTGAAAACACCCACGTGAATTATTAGTGTTTACAAAGCACATTCATGTAGATCACTTCCTGTAACTCTTCTAACTCAGTGCTGTAAACACAGAACTTCTACCTACAGCTTGCAGGCTCAGAGGAGGGAAGCAGCTTGTGATCAAGATCTCGTACTTGTTTTCTTCTAATTTCAAGTGCTCTTTATACAATCCTATATCCATCTCTCTCTCTCTCCATTTTCTAAAACTCTAAAATAGAATTTAAAAAATTTTTATTTTATTCTTAGTTTCAAAAAAGAATTTTGAAATAGTAACAAAAAATAAAGAAAGGAAAGCAGGTCATTTCCTCAGTGATCCCCCACCCCTTCACCCCTGAAACAAGCACTTCGAGCGATTCCGAGCTCCTTTCCTGAGGACTCACAGTCAAGGTCAAGGGGAACAAAGTAAAATGGCAGGAATCCACACAACGTCAAGTGCGTTTACACCAAGGCTCACAACTGAATGTGTGGGAGGAGAAAAGAAGACAGAGTCAAAGGAAGCACCAAAATTTAGATCCTAAAGGAAAACACTGCTCTCTTGGCCAAAATGGGGGACCTGGAAGAAGGAACCAGTTTCTAAACAGAGACAAGAAGTATGGTTTTATGCTTGTCACGTTTAGGATGATTGGGGGAAATCCAAGATATAGCACCCAGAATTCGAAACTGAAATTCAGGTAAGAACACAGGGCTGGGGTGTCGAATTGAGCCACGACCCAGATATTTGAAATTAAAAATATAGATTCAGTTTTCAAAAAGGAGACTAGAAGGGCTAGGATAAATCATAGGCACTACTCACAAATATAGAAGAAAAGCAGTAAGTGAAACCAGAGAAGGAAACTAAGAATGGGTGATTTTAAAAGTCGAAGGGAAAAATTGGTGACTTATACGTGGAATCCAAGGGCGGAGAAACCATTGAGAAGTGAGATGCGTATAAATTTAGCAGGAAGAATGTAGATACTAAAATTAATGAAATAGTATGACAACTTACAGAACATATGGCAATATTACTGTAAGTCATAATAAAACTAAATGTCTTAAAAATAGTGTAATTTTTAAAATATTTTTTCAAAATGTTTGTTCAATCAACCCTGATGAAAATATATTCATTAGCACAGATCCTTAACTAAACCAAAACTCTTCTAAAGGCAATTATTATTAATCATATGAGTAATATGTAATTATAATGCATGATATCAAAAGGGAAACTATTAAATCCCATCTTGCTGCTCTTTTTGGGCGCGCGCGCGCGCGTGTGTGTGTGTGTGTGTGTGGTTAAAGGTAATCTTTAGTGTTTGGGTTGTAAATATTATTATATCATCTTAACACACTGTAAAAAAATCAAAGCCAAAAGGGTAGATACCAATACACAAATAGATATCAATACACAAATATCTTCTAAGAACAATCACAAAGTTTCATGCCACTGACAGTTCTAAGATCCATGGTATGGGACTGGATTAATTTCAGTATTTGTTATGTTTTGTTAAACTCCATACAGAACAACTCTCATATATGATATCCCTCTAGAGTACTCTGAAGTATTTTGAACGTTATCAACTTAAAGAATTGTACAATCAACACTCAT
>NW_011888902.1:751996-755408 GCF_000151845.1 Pteropus vampyrus
TAGGCACTACTCACAAATATAGAAGAAAAGCAGTAAGTGAAACCAGAGAAGGAAACTAAGAATGGGTGATTTTAAAAGTCGAAGGGAAAAATTGGTGACTTATACGTGGAATCCAAGGGCGGAGAAACCATTGAGAAGTGAGATGCGTATAAATTTAGCAGGAAGAATGTAGATACTAAAATTAATGAAATAGTATGACAACTTACAGAACATAGGGCAATATTACTGTAAGTCATAATAAAACTAAATGTCTTAAAAATAGTGTAATTTTTAAAATATTTTTTCAAAATGTTTGTTCAATCAACTCTGATGAAAATATATTCATTAGCACAGATCCTTAACTAAACCAAAACTCTTCTAAAGGCAATTATTATTAATCATATGAGTAATATGTAATTATAATGCATGATATCAAAAGGGAAACTATTAAATCCCATCTTGCTGCTCTTTTTGGGCGCGCGCGCGCGCGTGTGTGTGTGTGTGTGTGTGGTTAAAGGTAATCTTTAGTGTTTGGGTTGTAAATATTATTATATCATCTTAACACACTGTAAAAAAATCAAAGCCAAAAGGGTAGATACCAATACACAAATAGATATCAATACACAAATATCTTCTAAGAACAATCACAAAGTTTCATGCCACTGACAGTTCTAAGATCCATGGTATGGGACTGGATTAATTTCAGTATTTGTTATGTTTTGTTAAACTCCATACAGAACAACTCTCATATATGATATCCCTCTAGAGTACTCTGAAGTATTTTGAACGTTATCAACTTAAAGAATTGTACAATCAACACTCATTTATGTAAGGATATTACATCTGTTAAGGATAGGCAGAAAAATCTGGATATATACATAAAAAAGGAGAGCAAACTGGCTTCTTTCCTCTCTGTCTGGAATTTAGGGAATAGCAAGACTTCTGAAATCCTACACCCTGTAACATTTTGTTTTACTTACAAAGATCATTGACATGTTTTTCTGAGCTAGAGGTTTAGTCAGAGGTTTTTGGAGAAAACGAAAGCAGAGGGCAGTAGAATTGGTTCTACTGATGAAAACCCAAAAAACTGAATATTATTCTGTGATTTCAAGCCTGTAAATATATACAGTATGTTGTCTGACACCTCGTTAGGGAGTATGGGAGAGTAACATGAGAACCACAAACCCAATCTCATTTTACACAGACAGAATAAGTCACGAGACAGTCTCCATCAGACTCATCCAGTAATTAAAAGATGGTATGATAACATATGTTCCCTTTATTGTCTCCTAAAGCTATACTTTATTGACAAATGACCTTCTGATATTTAAGTTTGACTAACACATGCCTGTACACTGACAATCATGTTTATTAATACAAACAATCCACTGACTGTGGTATCACAGAAAGGTATTAAGTCTTTGTCCTCATTCCTGGCACACAGATCCTAAAATCTTTGGAATTATCTCAGCGATAAATAAAGGTGATAAGAGACCCACTGGTTCTAATGAGACAACTCTTGGCAAGCCCCTAGACAGCTTTAGGGTGTGTGCTGGTGGCCAAAGAGACCAAGCTTTGATTTAAAGCTTGGAATTTTCAGCCCCACCTTCCCCCTTCCCCCACCTCCAGAAAAGGGAGAGGAGCTAGAAATTGAGTTAATCGACAATGGTCAATAATGTCATCCATCATTCTTATTTAATGAAAATCTTCATAAAAGACCCTAAATGATGGGACAGGGTATGGAGAGCATCCAAGCTGATGAATACATTGAGAGGCTGGGAGATTGGTCTATCAAGAGAAGGTATGGCAGCTCTGGAACTTCCCTGACACCTTGCCCTCTGCCAGCAATAATAAGTAGAGTGCCTTCCTGAGTTCTGTGAGCCATTCCAGCCAATTATCAAATCTAAGGAGGGGGTATGGGAACCTCTGATTTATAGCCAGATGTCAAAAGTATGGGTGGATTACATCTTGTGATTGGCATCTGACGTGGGGGCAATCTTGTGGGACACCCTGTCTGAGTCTGGAGAAGCAGAGAATTGGTTGCTGGGGCTGGAAAACGCCTCAGAATGACAAACCCCCAATAGCAACAGCATCTAGATCCTGTTGCTTAATACATTCTACACCACAAAGAACTAAAGCTCCTTGGAGAAATGGCTGATTCTAAGGCTGTGGCACAGAAAGTAGAAAATGAATCTGGATTTGTGCCAGAAGAATAAGAAAGCAAACCAAGAATAAGAGGGACGTGTCCTCAACCCACAAGAAGCCAGCTCGAAGGGGCTCCCGCTGGATAAATCTGAAACAATTTGAGCCTCAAAATAAATACTGATAGGAACGAATTACAACTTGCTGAATACAATAGGAATCATGAGTCCATATTAACATGAACAAACAAATGAATAAACTGAAGGTTGGATGGGGAATGGAATGTTTGCATAAGTCTCAAATTATCACCCCACAAAGTTCTTACTACACTCGAATGGGGAAAGGGCAATCTGTAGTGGAGAGGCCTGGTGGACACCCTCGATCAAGTGAACAGGCTAACATCGGTAGCGCGACCAGGGAGAGACCAGTGTGCCACCTGACCTGATGCAATGAAGTCACTGCATAGTGTCTGTGATATTCCTGCCAGAGACGCATAACCTGAATCTCACCATGAAGAAACGTCGTAATAACCCAAATCGAAGGACATTTCACAAAATAACTGGCCTGAAACCTTCAAAACTGGCAGTCAAAAAATTCAAGAAAATAATGTCAATTTAATCATAGACGCATATTTCGTGCCAACAGGAATGTATCACTCTCAGAATCGTCAGTAACCCCTTGAGCTTAACGTTTCCGCTTCCAGGTCCTTCAGCGGAGCTTACTCTCTCTGCTCTTCCCCACTCTCTCCCCAGACTCCAGAAGGTCAGTGCCACCTGGAAGCAATATTATCAAAATGCCCATTTGAAAATGGGATTTCAGTTTTTTTTCCCATCCCGCACCTGTATTTTCAATTGATTTTTAAGGACCTTGGAGTTAGTATAATTTCAGGATGGTGCTGTCACCTTGGTAAAACCTTTCAGAGGTGATCATGTGAAGGAGAGTCGTGTGTTGCTGTAGGTTTATGAAGCACCCCACCTATATTACGCCATCGGATTCTTCTATCCACCCTGAGATAGGTGTGTCTATGATTCACACTTCACAAACAAGGAAACTGGGGCAGATTCAATCCATCCCAAGGTTTGTGGATTATAGTGAACGCTATAACATCAGTACTACATGGCCGCTTCCCTTATGTACAAGGGACTGTCTGAAGAAAGGAAGGAAGGTAGGTAGGAAAGAAGGAAAGAAGGAAAGAAGGAAGGAAGGGAGGGAGGGAGGGAGGAAGGAAGGAAGGAAGGAAGGAAGGAAGGAAGGAAGGAAGGAAGGAAGGAAGGAAGGAAGGAAGGAAGGA
>NW_011888902.1:755704-760373 GCF_000151845.1 Pteropus vampyrus
GTATAGAAAGCTGCAGTAATCTAGCTTCTTTCCCAGCTGCTTAGCTTTTCAACTAAAATGAACTATCCTTTATTGTGATGTTTTTTAAAGGAGAAAAAAGAAAATGAGCAAAATCAATTATAGTTGTTGAATTCCATGAATCTGAAGTAAAACTTTACTGTTTTAATTAAATGGAAATACACACCTATTGTTTTAAAGACATTAAAAAGACAATCCCAACCCTGAGATTGGCCCTCCCTACTCCGACCCTGTCTTTTTAAACTGGAACATCTACGACAAACAGGCCAGCTGCTGTCTAAAAGATGGGATTCTGATTGTGGGCGACCACAAATCACTACCTGCATTCTAATTACTCCTCTAAAAACCCTCCTAATTACAAGTCCGCCATTTGTACACTTTTGTAGGTTTTGAATAGTCATCTCGTTTAACGTAATCTAAAAGAGCTGGCAGATTCGAAATCAAAAGGAACTATATATAAGTTTGAATAAATTCCTAGTGAATCATTCTAGGGTTTTCATCCCATTCACACCGGCTGAATCCTCACAGTAGTATCCCGAAACACAAAGAAACCTCTCATAACTGGTGTAAAGGGAATTGTAACGGTGACATTATAACTTTAAATTTATGAGATGGGGTCAAATCCCCACTCTATCACTTTCTGGATGTGAGATCTTCGTCTCTTTGGCTTTAGCTTGCTTATGATGACTGAATGAGATGATGCGCCTCTGGTACAAAAAGCTCGTTGGCTATTATTCGTATGTACATTCACATTACAAATACACTTTATCATCCTTTAGACTTTGTTTTAATTTTTCAAATTCGGTACTAGAAATTAATGCATTTTATATTTATATAAAATAATATTATTTATACCTCTTCGAATACTATTTCAAGGTGTAAGATTTTAAGGATAGCAAAATATCCACAAATATCTATTTGCTCAGTGCTTCCATCAGCCCTATCGTGGGTCCAGAAGTCCAGCCTAGAGAGTCAACTTTCAGCAAACTGTCTTCTTGCTCCCACCTGCCAAAGTGGTCCTCTGCCTCCATCCTTCCAGCTGACCAGAGCAGTCAGCATCCTGGAACCAGCTGCTGAAATCTGAACACTCAGCTACAATAAAGTGAAGTGGATAAAATGATTGGTTTGAGTTCGAATCACAGCTCTACCACTTTCTCGCAGCGTGACCTTCGCGCAACTCATTAACACCCTTTGGCGCCATCTTCCTCCTCCCCTATAGGGTAAGAGTGAGGAATTAGAAGGAGAACATTTCTAAAAGGCCTCGTACCACCCCTGGCACATCGGAGACATTCAGCAAATGTTGGGTCCCTGTGGCCTTCGTTTTGGGCCTCCCTAGGAAGAACGAACACGTAAAGTTACAATGCAAAAAAAAAAAAATAGTCTTTATTGGTGGAAGTTCAGGACTCGGTATTTTGGTAGAGAAGGTGTTTTGAGACCTGGAGCATTTCTAGCACCTGTCACACCACAACGGGCAACTACTTAATGCATCCTGCAGGAGTGGACTGTGGCTGGAGGTGATGCTTCTATAAACTCTGCTACAGAACATCCTGCAAGCACCTTGTGAGAATGGAAAATCTACCTTCACTCTCCAAGAAAGACCAGAGGGGCATTGTTTTCTAGGCAAATATATGAAATACATGTTTGAAAAGAAGAAATCAGTATGATTAAAACAAAACATTATGTAACACATTAAACAATGTTTAATCACAGAAAACATGACTTTTTTTTTTTTTTCAAGATTGATATTATTACTTGGGAAGGCTTACTCTATGTCTGAGATCCTCCAGTCCTCATGACATTCAGCTCTCATTTCTATAAGAACTCAGGTTAGCTCGAAAATGACAGGGTCATGATGCACATAGAAACAGAAAACTCTGGTGTGGCCCAACTGCTGTAGTTAAACATAATCGATCATAATTAGATTTATTTATTTTTCCACTTGATGAAATATATTCTGGAAATGTATTGAGAAGCATGAATAATAAGAATGTGTTTCAATTGTTTCAGAGAATTAAATTTCAAATAATTAAAAAATTAAAGTACTAGTTATCAAATGTCAAATGCATAAAACGTCAGATTCTTGGAAAGGGTGTGGCACAGATTTCATGTCTATTATGCTTTTATCATCTGTCCTCTATTTCTGGAGACAAATAACTTTTGAGAGGCCCTAATTAGCTGTCTATTCAAGTACAACTCAGTGAAAAAGCTAAAGGCTTGCCTGGCTGTTTTTCCCCAACTTTTGATTTCTTAGAATGCTGAATTTCTGCATAAACTGCCCCAAAGCCCTTGGGATCAAGTGACAATTTCATTTTCTACAACACCAGATTATGAAAACAATTATACCAAACATCAATAATACAAAGCATCAATAGCATTGCTTCTCTGCATCATTTTGGTAGAAAAGTGGAAGGAAAAAAAATCTGCAACAAGTTTGGGTGTTTCAGTAGTGTATGGGAAAGACAGGGCTTACTGCCATGTTCCATATGCATTACGTTGACACGTGCTGCCCCAAAGCCAATTCAAAGAGCAATCAGGGATTACCTGTGCTCCGTTTTCCCCCGAGAAGAACACGCGTTCTTATACCACTTCCAACCTGTACAAACCCCTTCCCTGGGGTCAACTGGCTCAGCGAGAAAGTCTGATGAGGAGCAACATAAAACACGATTCCTGCTCTACTTTTCCCTAAATGCTCCAGTAGCCGTCACTTTACTCCGTGTACTCCGCATTCCATTACTGCCCAAAGTAATAAAGACTTCTGCCACCGCGAGAGCTTTTCATCTTCGGCGCTCCTTTCTCTGCTCCTGATAAGACTGCCAACTCCACTCTCAGTAAATGAGCTCATGTGAACACTTTATTTTCAGCGCGTGAGAACAACAACAACAAAAAAGGGGGCCTACTCAGCTTCAGAGACGGAGGGGTCATGCTCTGTCTTCAGAGTCAGAGGAGGATGCTCGAAAGGGACTGAAACGGACCGGGGGAGCCTCTCTCGAAATAAGAAACTGAAAGGTGAGCCATTACACTCCCCCCACTGGCCTCGCTGAAGTCTGGGGAGTGGAGGGAGCGAGGGCTGGGGAGACGGGAGGGGAGGGCGAGGGAGGAGAACAGAGCAGCCACCTCTAAACGGACTTCTGTTTGCGAACATTAAACGTGCATTCACTCACTTTGACCAGCACCGCTAGCCAATATCAACACCACAAGGCTATGAGTGATGAACATTTTACATGTGGGACAGATGGCTAAACCATCACGATGCAGTCAATTCCGGAATAAGCGAATCGCGGCTTAGACGTCCTCGTCCAAACAGTAACTAAATTTAATTTTTTTGCAATCAGTGGCATATGTTTGCATCTGTCTGCAATATGACTGGGGCCAAATCTGATCTGGCCATGGCATCCTGAGCACGAAGGCTACACGACTCCTAGTGTTAAACTGGAACATCAGCAAGAAACAGAGGAAGAAAGGTAACTAGTTAAGAATACGCATTGCTTTTTGAGCCCTTGGACATCGACCACGTTTGTGATACAGGTAAGAGCTGCTGATGAGCGAGAGGACCTTCTTTCTTGTATTTCTAAAATGTTTAAACTCGTCTCATCCCATAATAATAATAATAACCAAACAGCAACAACAGTAATGTGTGAGACACACATTTAATTTTCTATTTCATCTAAAAGGATTGGTCTTACCTCTGGCCTCATATATTCACCCAGTTCGATTTATTCAAAGGTGTATGAAGTGCTTATTTTGTGCCAGTCTCTGTGGTAGGCATGGGGCACTATTACGGTTTTCTTTCAGGGCTCGGTCTGATGGAGAGGCAGGCATTCGGATGGACAGTTACAGGCACGTAATGCTTGCTTTCTAAATAAGGCCCGGCCACGCCCCAGGAGGAGCATAAAGAAGAAAATATAACTTCTCTAGGGGCGTCAAAGAAGCATTGGGGAATCATGGAGTTAAGAAGTGAAAGTGCCCGATGTAGATGAGGAAGGCAGAAGGAAGTCAGTGAAAACAGGATCTGGAATTGTGTGCTCCAACATGCGGCCATTTAAATTTCAACGTAAATGAATAAAACGAAAACTAAAATTCAGTTTTTCATTACACGAGCTATATGTCAAATACTCCACAGTCACGTGCGGCTGTGGCAGTGGACGGTGCACTTACGGAATGGTCCGTCACTGCAGACAGTTCCACTGGCCAGTGCTGTGTCAAGAACGAGGACTTCCGGGGAGTGACACGCTATGAGGTGTGAAATGCAGGACGGGACCTGATTCTCCACATCCTGGGAAACCACTCAAAGAAATGGAGGCTCTAGCTCTTGGTATCTGAAGAGCCGCAGGTGAATTTAAGTGGTAAAGTAAGTAGTGTGGGTAAGTGAGGGAGAGAGAAAACGGGCTTGATCAGAGGGTATTTCAGAGAGAACTTCATTCAAGCAACAGTGGGGAGGGAGGTGCACACACACCTACTCACACACACACACGCACACACACGCAAGTATTCCACACATGTATGCCAGCCGTATGTGCTTTTTCCCCCTTTTATTTTTCAGTTACAATAACAACCACCACCACCACCACCACAATAATTCGTATTAATAACGAACACTTATTGAACGTTTACTGTGGACCAAGCACTGCTTCAAGTATTTCACATGTATTAA
>NW_011888902.1:760423-773050 GCF_000151845.1 Pteropus vampyrus
AGGCAGAAGGAAGTCAGTGAAAACAGGATCTGGAATTGTGTGCTCCAACATGCGGCCATTTAAATTTCAACGTAAATGAATAAAACGAAAACTAAAATTCAGTTTTTCATTACACGAGCTATATGTCAAATACTCCACAGTCACGTGCGGCTGTGGCAGTGGACGGTGCACTTACGGAATGGTCCGTCACTGCAGACAGTTCCACTGGCCAGTGCTGTGTCAAGAACGAGGACTTCCGGGGAGTGACACGCTATGAGGTGTGAAATGCAGGACGGGACCTGATTCTCCACATCCTGGGAAACCACTCAAAGAAATGGAGGCTCTAGCTCTTGGTATCTGAAGAGCCGCAGGTGAATTTAAGTGGTAAAGTAAGTAGTGTGGGTAAGTGAGGGAGAGAGAAAACGGGCTTGATCAGAGGGTATTTCAGAGAGAACTTCATTCAAGCAACAGTGGGGAGGGAGGTGCACACACACCTACTCACACACACACACGCACACACACGCAAGTATTCCACACATGTATGCCAGCCGTATGTGCTTTTTCCCCCTTTTATTTTTCAGTTACAATAACAACCACCACCACCACCACCACAATAATTCGTATTAATAACGAACACTTATTGAACGTTTACTGTGGACCAAGCACTGCTTCAAGTATTTCACATGTATTAACTCGTTAAGTTCAAGGGTAAAATGATAGTTTAAGGAACCTTGTTGACATCTCTAGGCCAACATTTCTATCTAATTCTTCGTATTTATGGCTTTATGGGACTAGAAATAAAGAACTGTGACTAGAAATAACTACAGAAACGCATGTGGACAGGTTGTATCGATGGTGTGTTTCATCCTGCCAATCAAACTGAAGACTTAGACGGTGATCTTGGAACTGGGGGGCTGAGTAGGTTCTGCTTACGGCACGCGTTCGCAAATAGGTGATATGGCATTCATGAAAGTGCCGATAAAAATCTCTGAGTTGCATTAATGGGAACGTCTCTCCCTAGAATATTCAACTAAAAGTCCTAATGAAAAGTGATCATATTGAAAACCCCCAGCGTAAAACTTTAAGAAATGGAGACGTCAACTCTAAGCGATGACTTCTCCAAAGACCTGTGTTTCATTTTAAATGGTGAATTGAGGTGGATGGATGTCTGGCCAGCCCTTGGCTTTCTTCATTTCCTTAGGCAGGGTATTTTGCCCACCATCCTACTTACTTAAAGTCACCCAATGCCCCAAAGTAAGCTGGGAAAATACGCTTTCTTCTGTTCACAAGGGCCAAAATTTGATCTAGGTTTCAATGGGAAAAAAAAGGCACCCAATATGGTCTAGGGCCTGAATCTCCTTCATACTATTTTCCTGTGATTCGCTGAGTGGTTCATTCATAAAGGACTAATTGAATTCTTACTGTGTGCAGAGAAGAACTCATGGAACATAAAGACACATAATTTTGATACTCAACACTTTTAAAATGTAGTTAAGAGAGACAAAATATACATATATGCAATCACATAACAACAATTAAAAAGCAAGAAATAGTCAATATTTAAAATATTTTGTTATAACCCGAATCCTGGTGAGCTATAGGGATTTGAAAATTTAGGACAAAGTGACGAGCATAATGACTAGGAGAGGAAGACGATCTGAGGGAAATTCGTTGTAAATCAAGTCGTGAACGAAACGTTAGGGAACCAAACACTTTGTAGGTTTGAATACCTATAATGGGTCCTCGTGAATTCTTTCTAATTTATTTTGTAATAAAACCACAACCAGAGGTTTAAAACATCTGAAAAGAGAAATGAGACGAAGTATACGAAAGCCAGTACAGCAGGTTCTCGAATTACATCATGGGTTCATCATCATTTGGTTATAACCTTGAAGAGATGCCACAGGAACCTCACTCTTCTCTATCAATGAGCCTGTGGTAAAAACTGGTTTCCTTACACGTGGTTTGGCTTTATGTCTCAGAACCTATCTACGACATGAAGTGAACACTTACCGTACTGGTTCATATGTCATTTTTAAAGAAAAAAGTAAAAGCACATCAGAAATTACATGCCTTTAATACCTCACAACAAGAGAACTTGACACCACAGCCTTTCCTTATAATTTCTCAAAACTTTACTATTTACAATTTCTGATGTAATTAATGGGGTGTTTATAATGCTTAACGCTGAAAATCCTCCGATCTAATTTTTAAAATGAATTATTCCACTTAAGGAGGAAAAGAAATCCTTTCAATTTTTACCCACATGCTGCATTTCTCCAAGTTTTCCATATTTTCAGCTATTATCCCTTTCTCACAAAGAGCCCACTTAATAATGTTCACTCTAACAACCTCATTTATTTTCCAGAAAATTAACTCAGTTTCAACCCTGATTAATGATTTCATCTAAATGAATCAAATTAAAAATTGAAAATTATATTTCAAAAGCCAAAGAAAAAAAAATTGACCATTTCCAGTTAACAAATGATCCTTTCAAATATTAAAAGATGACCATGAAGAGCGCGTGATAGTAATGAAATCTGGCTCGGGCCTGCTGCTTATCTGGAGCTCACGGAGGAGAATTAAAAGGGGGGGGGCGGGGAAAGAGAAAGGAAGAAAGAAAGAAAGAAAGAAAGAAAGAGAAAGAAAGAGAGAGAGAGAATGAGAGAAAGGGATACCTAATGCATTTTTAACACTGAAATCTCTTGGGACACCAAACTGACTTCTCCTTAAGCTTTGTCTGTAATCACTGTACCAAAATAATAGGAGTACTTCCTTGTTAATTAAAACTGGTTGGACTGGAGACGGCCCTCAGCAGAGTGGGTATTAGGAAGGCAAACACACATGCACACGAAGAGCCCGTTAATAAAACCCGACCCATGAAGGAACACTTCATGCGATGATGTCTTCGCTACGAGGTGGAAGTGGTCCATAAGGAAAATAAGCAACTCATCAGGGAAAAAATTCTTGTCTGAAATAGTATTTAAAAAAAAAAAAAAAAAACACTTGTGGTCAGGGCTTACAGGAGAGGAGGGATACACGGACAGAGTGAAGAGGCATTTTAGGGCAGTGAAATTATTCTCTGATACTGTAATAGCGGATTCATGTCATGGTCCATTTGTCCAAACCCACAAAACTCCAATGTAAAAGTGAACTTTGGGTTACAATGATCTATCAGTGTAGGTGTGCTGGGATCAATGCGCCAGTCTGGGGTGGGATGTGACAGTGGGGAGGGTGTAAATGTGGGGGGCGGGGGGACATGGGAACTACTCTCCACTCAATCTTCCTGTGAACCTAAAACTACTTTAAAAATTTATTGAAAAAAAACAGAGACTCCTCCCTTCAAAAATCTACTTCTGGGGTCCATAGGATTACTGCATTTATCCCAAGTCCTGTGAAAAAAAAAAAATCTTTAGAATAAAGAATCATGTAGTTTTCAGCTAGATTTCTTCATTTAATTCAATTGTTCATGTATGTACATCAAGAGTAACCAATGCTGGTCTCAGAAAACACAACTCTGGCTATACGCAGGCTGCATCCCGTTTCCTTGACAGACACCTTCACCCCAAGCTTTCCCCTCCGAGCAGATTGTTCAGGATAAAACAGTATCTCAAATTATGAGAAGAAAAAGCTGCTTCTGCATTCCTCCCCAAGTCTCTTCTGGGATTTGGCTCACGTGGGTGGGGAAGGGTCTTGCAGAGGCCTCTGAAGTTGCAGGTGCAGTGTGTCGGGGGGCGGGGCGGGTTGCCTGGCTCAAACTGCCAACTCCAGCCTGCGGCCACCCACAGGCTGCCCACCAGCCCCAGATGGGAGCCGGGCCAGGGGTTCTGCTCGCACGATGGGCAGCTGGGGTGGAAGGGACGCCCTGTGAAGGAAACCTGGCCAGCAGCCAGGGCACCCCCAGGCTTCCCCAGGGCTCCCCCACAAGCAGATTTCCAGGGACTGCTGTGCGCATCAAGCATCAACATCAGGGCGAAGCAGAAATGCTGTGCCACAGAGAAAGAGGGGTCTCCTCCAAACCAGACTGAACTGCAAGGAACGCATCCCGAATGTTATGGGGGAACGAGTAGGGACCCTATTTCGAACATTTACTAAACAGTATTAATTCTCCTGAGATGTCTGGGTTCTGATGGTGAGATGGGCCTTCGAAGTGAATTTAATCAGGGCGGGGATGGGGTGGGTTTGGGCTTTACGTGTTCAGTGCGAGTGAGCATTTCTCTGTTGCTTTCTCGTTAGTGGCGTGTTTCCACGTCCCTTGTCATAGCCCACAGCCCTCATGCCCACAGGTCGGAAGATTATTTCAATAATCACCACAACAGGAGGCAGATATTATTACCTACAATTTAGAAGGGGAAATAAATACACAGAAAGTAGTGACTTGGATCAAGACAAAAAAAAGCATCATGTTATATGGCACCTCAACTATTATCCATCTGCCAAACTTTCTATAGCATACTTCAAAAAATTCTAGAAAATTTTAAAGGACCCTATGTATTGTTAAAAACTGAAATCCATTCGATGTCTTTTGGGAGCGTTATTAAAATGACCCCATTTAACGAATAAATTAATGAAGGCTCAAATGGTTGAATGACTTATCTAAGGTCTCACAGTTAGTAAATAAGCATAACCTAAAAATGCAGGCAAATGTCTGAAAAAAATCCTAGTCTTTCTGTGTTCTTTTTAAATCTCTGATACATTCAAGTACAGTAATTGTTTAACACACAGTTAAGGCTTTTTATCCACATTAGCACAGAAAAGTGCTGGCCTGAAGGAGCCTTTGACATCTGCAGGGAACTGCTAATGACTTGTGAGGACAATGAGGTGGACCTGGCTAAATGGCACAGAAGATCCCTCCTCCATTAAGTTGCATTTACCCAGAGAGGATAAACGCTCACAGCCCCTAACTTGTCATGAGCCTGACAAGATCCCGTGACCATCCTAAGTACATACAAGTGTTCGATATGAAACATAATGCAAAAAATGAAATTTTGCCCGTGAAATCAATTTTTCTTCGATACCGACTATAATTTGCTTCTTCTTTGCACTTTTCCAATGATGAGGCCGGGATACGAAAATCAGAACTAGAGCCAACTATAACAGGTGCTAATAAATTTTTTCCAGGAACCACTGTGTTGGCATAAAACCGACGAGGACCAGGAACATTTGGGCCATTTTAATGCCATTCCTCCCTGGATTATCTGTTCCAGGGTAAATGTTCCCTGGGGGATTGTGGATTCGCTGCAATGGAAAGAAGGCCTGTAGGGATTATCCTAAAATTTACAAGACTCCCTGGCCTACAGTCTCGATGAATCGAGGTTTCAAAATTATGATTCATGAATTACCGAGCCAAGCAACATCTTCACAGCTTCACGGAACACTGAAGTCATGTTTCTCGTGCTAAAGGTTTGGAAAACAAACACGAACTCACTGTAAGTTACTTTAGTTTTTAAATGAATACTTGATCAATAACCTGGCATTGTTTTCATTGCCTACATGAAGAAAGTTAAGACAAAATAATTTTTCAGCTGTATCATAACTTAGTGTCAATTAAACTATATGTGTACAGTAGGGAAGCAAACAATAGGAGGAAAAACTCTGTTTAATTTGAGGGCTCTAGATAGCAAAATCTGATAATAAAGATATCAAAGCACTGTCTTTCACTTGAATTACTGAGTCTAACAGCAATCATATAGACCACAATAACCACATTAATTTTCTTGCTTTTATATTCGTCATTACTTAAAATCTCATTTTAATCATTGAATGTACTGAATGATATTTTTAAAGGAAATTAATCTACGCAGTTTTTAAATATCGTTTAATTTTCATTAGTATTTCCTCTTGTGCATTTTTAACACTAAACTCCTTTGCTTACTTTAAAATATAACAGAAAACCCACACTCTACACCAACTTTTAAAAAATTTATCTATTCGTCATTCTCCGAAATACTCACACAATCCATGAATCAACCCTAATTTTCACTGGAGTAGTTTACAAATATTTGCTACCACTTTATTTATCTATCTGCTTTATCTGGTTTGACTACTAGCTGGATGGAGACAGATTTGTATTTAATCCTCACTATAAAAAGACACTGCTGAATGCCAAAGAGACAGTGAATACTCCACACGAGATCATTCCCTGCAGACCAGTTTAAGTTGCATACATACAAAACAAAAAACAAAAAACAAAAACAAAAAAAAAAAACAGTGATTCATTGATTCCAGGAATTTTCAAACTATTCTATAAAACTCCTGAGATTTATAATAAAGAAAATAGAAGCATTGTTTAATGTATGCCACAACATCCTAGTCATCCATTCTAGCAGCCAGGGCAGGAAACAAGGATGTAATGTTAAAAGAAATAATGTATATACAATTAGGAAATTATTGCTCCGTCTTTGTCAGAATCCAGACAGGCGGACAGGAAACCACACCAGGCATTTCAACAGGGGAAATTTAACATGAGAAACTGGTTCGAATGCTGTCGGAGAATCGCAATAGCAAAAATGGAACAGGGATAAGAACTGTGGAAGCAACTGCTCCTCTTATAAACTGGGGGGACGAAAGGAAGAGTCCACACTACCAAAACCTGGGAGCCCATCGGAGAGGCCCGTTTGGGCTGAGAAGCAGACCTCTCGGGAGCTGAAGCCAGCGGCTGATGCGGTGTGCCAGAAAGAGCAAGATACTCTGCCAGCTGTCAACGGCAGGGCGAAGGGCCTTTGATGGGGTGGCATTGTCAGGAATGAGTCAACAGGAAGCGAACATACAGGTCAAACTTCTTCTCCCTCCTCCTGCCTAGAGTCCCAGCCCACACATTACCAAAAAAAAAAAAGGGTGGGTTTTGAGCTCAGAGACAATGGCTTGATAAAGGACATGGGAGGCTTAAATATAATGCGGTCATCAAGCTCATCTCTAAGAAACAGTAACCTTCCAACAAAAGTGCCTCCTCTGGCATTAGAAAGGGGTTGGTCACTCTCAGGAGCCAATAACCTGTCGCTGGGACCTAGCGCTCACCTCCTAACTGCCGCACGCGTTACCTTCCTTCCCGTGGCCTAAATCACCTAAAACATTTATCTGTTGCTCCTTGACCTGCATGTTTATTCTTGACCTTGTACCCTTAAAAAGATAAATTATATCATCGTTTGTCACCAAACACACAGTAGTATTTTTGTGCGGGATGAATACATCTTTGGACTAGATTGAAATCCTAGCCCGGAGGCCTTGGGGCCGCTTTGGCTAGTTACCAGGTGGACAGGTGGATGGGAGGGGGAGGGGGTTGTCTGTATGTGAGGGGCGGATGAACGTGTGTGTACAAAGAGGCTGAGATTGTAAAGAGAAACACAGCACAAAACCAAGCCAAAGAAATGTAACCAATAAACAGAGCTCAAACCAGAACTTGATAAAGGAGTTCCATGGCTTGTTTTTCTTTTTTTCTGCATTAATGTTTTGGGTCATATCTGTAATGTTATATGAAAACAGAACTATGGCCTGTGAACCAATTTACTAAACAAATAGCAGCTGTACCAAAACATCTGTTTGGGAAAAAGGAAAGATCAACTCATAAAATCAAATGAAGGCAACGTGATCTGTACTTTCACAAGTATGAGTGTCAGACATATGGAGCGGTTTGCAAAAGACGATCAATCATTCTATTAAAAACCAAGTACAGGTAACATCATGATCTTCACAAAACATAATGGCCAGTACCGGAAAAAGATTTTAGAAAATTATATGCAAACGCTTGTCAGAAATGGGAGTTGCTATTAACATCTCCCGCGCAAAAAAAGATTTTTTGCAAATATAAAATAACATTATATCTGAAAATAACTATGTGCCTATATTGTCACCAATAGTAGAATGACTGGCATAATATAATCATATGAGGCTAAATACAGTAATAATAACAACAGAAAATAAAAACTATATGTGGAACTCGGGAAAGACTGGACCTAAGCTGAACCTGACAGCTCGTCAGAGTTAAAGTGATTTGCTTTCTGAGACCAATCATTACAGGAGCACTAATAAAAAAATTTCAATGAAACTATGAAAGAGCAAAGTAAACAAAAGACTAGGTTTCATCCTTATGCGCCCAGCCTGGAAGAAAAGCAAAAAATCAATAAACAGAGCTTAAATTAAAAAACTAAACCACACACACACGCACACACATACTGACACACACTTTCTGAAGAAGCTGTTGCTGTCTTCGTAAGAACAGGAAAGCTGATTGTTTTGTTTGTTTGTAATACTTTGCTGCCCCTGGTCTCCTTCTTTCTCTTTGATTCACAGTTTAAGTTAAAACCAAAGAAAGACATAATACATCTAGAAAAAAAAAAAAATCTCATCACTAGTATAAAGAAAATCTGAGAGCAGTAATAAATGTCAGAGCTGTAAAAGCAAAGGCAGAAGCGAGGTTCTTTTTCTTCCTTTCCATCCTTAAAAGTGAAATACCTAGCTGTTATCTTGGTTCTTGCAGAGGGTCCCCATTGTAGATTCAATAATACAAGAGGCTTCTTATCAGCAGCGAGGGTGACTGATTGGAGCTGTGATATGTTTAGACAATGCACTGTATTTAACTGAATTTACAGATGCCCCAACTCCGACGTGCTAGTAAACGCCAGAGACTAATAGGAAATTAAACATGTACAATGCACTAACTCCATTTGCTCTCACACAGTGGACTGTGTTTAGTTAACTTACTCGTAGTCGCACTTTATCTTTTTCTCCATGGATTCCTCGGGATATGTTTCAAATTGGCCAGAGATTCAATCTTCTTTTCAATTTTTTGCGACCATTTTATTGCCGCTTTCCCTTATTACTGGCCACTCTTTCTCTTGCGGAGATAAGCTAAACAAGAAGGCCCATAGTAACCCCCCAACCCAATTATCAGCTAGTCAGCAAGGGGTGCAAGGGTACAGGATTCCATAGTATTAATATTAATATAACATGAGAGGAGCAAAAATCAGTAATTTATTTGAAAGCAATGGTGTATTTAACTCATCTGAAATTTAAATGTGGATTTTAATGTACGTGGTACGTAACACGTAACACATACAGAGAGACAGTGGGAGCAGCACACATAGGTCCGTTAGAGAATTATTTTAATGCTTTGTTTCATGTGTTTGCTCAAAAAGACAGCTGCAGGTAGACATGTGTCTACATGGATGCACAGCACAACTGTTGAGGGGGACAGAAAAGATATCACAATGCTCCAGCACTTTCCATCTGGTTAACAGAGAAGGGTAATTTATCATTACATAAGTCCATAGATTGATCTGTAGATCTTTAAAGAGAAGTTGCTCGTAGAGAACTCTTTCATTGTATAATAGCAAGTGAACCCATAACAATTTTGTTGTCCTTAAAAAACTGAAAAATTTCTACATTCATGAGAGCATGCTGCCTGGAGAGTAGAAATTTCTAGTCTATTCTGATCACTTTCGGACTTCCTGAGTTGTTAATGGCAGCTCAGGCTCAGGGCTGACCACATCCCCACACTCCCTCCCCCAGGACCTCGTCCTTGAGAAAAGTGGATGGAGCTAGAGACCCCAAAAATCGGCAACGAAGGCTGACATTAGTACGGACTACACCACGGTGACCTCCGATTCACTTTTTTACATTTAGTGCATAGACAAGTCAAGCTACTTTTGCATCAACCTAACTTAGAAAAAGAGAAAAGAAAATGCAAACATGATAGTGCAGAAAGAAGGACAGAGTGAGCAGTCGCATGGCAATGCAAATGCTTCGAGGTCCGAAGAATGAAATGCGAAAGATGTCACAGCACAAACCCCGTGTGCGCATACCCTCACCAGGCCGGGGACCCTACCACGGAGCATCCGATGAGAGGCACCAGGGGACCCAGGCCAGGAACCACAGTCTCAGTCTCATCGTCGGCATTAAAAAGGGTCTCTTTCATTCTCTCTGTCTTCAATTGCTATTTTTACTGAGTACGCAAACGATTTTATCAGAATTTTCCATCTAATAAGACATAAATACTTAAAACAGAAACGAAACAGGTGACTGTGTTGCTCAGATGATAAGTTGCTGAATATCACCGTCGTTTCAATACATTTTTTAATTGACTTTTTTAAAGCAAAGGGGCACCGAAGGAAAACACTTAAGTCACAGGGAACCACACAAAACCACTAATAAGCAAAGTTTACATAATTAACTATCCTAAAGCATTACTACCCCCATCTCCAGAGCAAAATTACTCCACAGAAAGAACAGAGTGGCACGATATCAAAAAGTACTAATGTCCTTTGAAAATCAAGTTATAATCAAGTAAGTATTACTCGGTAAAATGGACTTCACAGTAATCATTTCTTTCTATATCTGAGCAGTCCGGTAAATGTTACTTCTCTTAATCAGTTCTGATTGGTATTTGCTATATGAGACACAGACAAATCTTTGACCAATCTTTAATTAGTATCACTGATGAAATATTTATTTTTAATTTGAATTTAGAAACCCAATAAAGCCATGTTTGCATCTTTTATCAACTTAAATATTATCCTCCTTTATTGCTTTTGTCAAGACTGCAGAATCTGAAAACATTCTCCTGAAACAATGAGTATTTCATACACGCATCGGTGCCCTGGTCTCATAGCATTCACGGCAAATATTTAAAATAGGTGTTCGGGTCATAAATTCATTTTGGTCCTCTTTCGAGGGGATCATGAAGTAGTTTTCCTCTAAGTGTCAGGAGAGAAAAGGAAGATATTTTTAGACATCCTAAGACCTTCTTAGAGAATCACAGATTCACCAAATCATAACTTAATCCTCCTTGGAGCTCCTGGTGTCCAATTCGCACAAACAATGGGGCTGCATGACACCACTGCTCATGGAATGTGCAGGATATTCCAGCGCCCAGACGTCGAACTCAGAAGCCAGCATTCTATTTTTGGCTCTACAACTGATGAGCTGCCACCTTTAGCTTAACCCGTCTCCCCATGCCGAGACACAGTTACACGGTTCTCAAGTCTGGCGGTTCAAGGGGATTGGAGCTCATCAAAAAGAAACAGAAATCACCAACTATAGCTTTAAAATCTAATGAAACAATCAGATTGCATCTTGTTATAAAAACACTGCTACCAATGTCCTCTAGGCCACAAAACACCTCTGAAATCAGTATATCCAGAACCATCCAGAAAATAAAAAGGAGGAGGGATTGCATCTTCTGAAAGATATACAAATAAATGACATAGATACCTTCTGTATTCCTCAGAGGAGTCTGCAGTAAAGGAGATTATTTCCTAGTTATTGGCTTTGAATTGTCTTTTGCCTTCTTTTTTTGCGTTGTACGATCTCTGGTGAAAACTAACTCTTTGTAACAAACCTATCACAGATGGGTGTTTATAAAGTGTAAGACATGAGATGTTCTTATCAGCTGTCTTAATCAATCACACGACACCATCTACCTGTGCTCCGCAGCACTTACGGTTACATTTGCCCACGAGATCATTAGATATTAGATTATAAACTTTTCTAGAGCACGCACCATACTTTCATTTACGACTGTACACTTAAAGAGTAGCACGACATCTGGCAAGTAAGCAACAAAAAAAAAGAGAACACAGGCCTTTTCTCAAAGAAGCCGACACTCACTCTTGTCTTAAGAAAGCCTTGGATGGAGTCACAGCTTGTCCGCCCCGGAGAGCTCACGTCATCCTCACCACAGCTTCTGCAATGGAGCCCTGAGCTCCCGGCAGGCACAGTCTGACATTCACATTCCTACTTCTGTCCAGAAACAACAAAAGCAGTAACCGCGTTCTCACGTTTTGGCAATATCTGCTTTACGAAAAAATGCCAACTGGGATCCCTAACTATTTTAATCAGATTCAATAAAAGAGGCTACTCTGGGATTCACTAAACAATCTTAGCTAAAGATCATTTAAGAAGTAACAAGTCTACTTTTTTCTTAAAATAATCTGCCGTGGAAAAGACGGGTGACGTAGATATAAAAATAGCATGATTATTGACACATGAGCTAACACGTAGGTTTTGTATGTTAGCATTCCCTGTCAAAATCTTCATCAGGAGTTAATTCTGTCAAACAAAATCTTGACCTACAATTCTATTTGGTGGTGGCTGTCAGCTTGTATTTTGCACATTTCAGTATTATTTAAAAGTACTTTTCCATATTTAATATGTGATGGCTTACTGTACCTTTCTGCTGGCATTTATCACCTCTCAAGAGTGATCAGTCTCCATGAGAGTGAAGTTCACTGTCACAGAAGGGCCTAGCCCTCATTTATTTCCCTATATAGTATTTGGTACAGAGTGGAGGGTACAATGGCAGGTGTGCCTCAGGTTTAGAGGTCATACATTTAGCAACGGCAAAATAAGTTATTAAAATAGACCTGTAATCTTTAAAAACACAAAGTGCCCTTAAAGTCTAGATAACTGTACAAAATTCGATGTGCGCATCTGTCTTTGCTCCAGGTTCCAAAATGATCCTAAAGATGCTGCTATTTCCTAAACCAGAATTTTTATTGTTGGCAGAATTTAAAGCTGAATTTAGAAAAATATAAGCTTATAATATCCCCATCACCCAACTTTATCCTTGCTTAATTTCCTCATCTCTATAAGCAGCTTACGGGGCTCGAAGGCATTTAAAGAATATTTAGAGGAGTAATTTTTTTTTTTTTT
>NW_011888902.1:773625-796244 GCF_000151845.1 Pteropus vampyrus
CCTTACTTGTTGACTGAGAACTTATCATGTGCAAAGCAATGTCTTAACTGCTTTCCATATGTTAACTCATTTATTCCTTACAACGACCCTATGAAAAAAAAAGCAAAGGAAGCAGAAGCACAGAATAGCCGAGTAATTGCCAAGTTTACTCCACCTAAAATGGCAGAACTGGATTCTAGCAATTATACTGCCTCTGAGAGGCATAACTAAGATTATAAAAAGCATCTAGGATAGAGTTGGGCACATAGTAGGTTCTCAATATAAATGGTAGTTTCTTCTCTCTGTCTCTGTTTCTTGTGCTTCCTTTACACATAGATCAGCCAGATTCTCTTAGAGGAGCCTGAAGGAATAACTCACTTGGCATAACTGATCCTGGCAGGGAGCCACTAGAAACAAAATCTTATGAGCGTACATAAATATTAAACCTACTAATAAATATAACACACTTACGTGCACACGTGCAGGCACACACATGCACATACGCCACAAAATTTAAGTAAGCCTCCAAAGAAAGTTCTCGGAATATCCAGTACCAATGAGTGCATCTTCAATACTGATAGGACATGGACTCAGGTCACAAACACTATGCTGGGTTGAGAGGCTGGAGGGGAGGAGGTCTGACAAGCATAAAACTGTCTGCCCTCAAGGGGCCAGAATCCACTGGGGGACTCTTTAATAACTCACTGTAATATATTTTGCACTATGCTAGAAGTATGTAAAAAATCCTGTGGGAATGCAGAGCAAGAAACAATTAATTCTGCCTGAGGAGTCAAGAAGCCTTCGGAAAGTGAAAGCGATATTTTTCTTAAGGTGTTGAACTTCTCCAGGTAAAGATGAAGGTGAGAAGGACATTTTGGGCTGGGCGAAGGAATAAGCAGAGATCTGAAGTCATGAAAAGCAGGCTATATTCGGGCCATTGGGAGGAGAGCAAGGTGGCCAAAACCTACAGTACCCAAAGCGCGTGAGGGGGATAAATCAGGCGCTAAACGTAAGTGGCTGCTTTATATGACCGCTAGGAAATTTGGAGTTATTCTATGCAGTGCCAAAGAGGATGGGAAGAGAAGGCCCTGAAGACATACAGAACAGTGGCGGTTATTCCCGGAATCCAAGCGATAAATAAAAGGGATCTCTACTAAAGCCGGGGCAAAGGGGATGAATAGAAAGGGGTGGATTCAAAGGGTTCTCTGTGGGTATAATCCACTTGGCTTAGAAACCGAAGGGATGCAAGGAGCTGGGAAAAGGATGAATTCCAAGATGCGTCTCACAACGGTAGACGGTCCGCCCAATGCTCTTAAGACACCCATGCTCAAAAATGGAGGACGAGAAGAAGAAAGGAAGAGGGGAGGATGAATGTGCCTTTAAGAGGAAGGCACGAAGATATATATATATTTTTTCAGTTCTAGGGTGCCATAAAATTGGAGCAAAAGAGTAGACATCTCGGGCTACAGGGTAGGACACCTAAAGGAGCTTGTTGGGGGTCGTAAGCCAATTCCCACGATATGTACAGAGCACTCGACGATTCCTGTCTTCATTCCTCTTCTCTTCTGCCTCCCCGGCCTTCCTTTGCCGTTTCTCTTCCCTCTTCTCTGCGGTTCGTCCCAGGCACAAATCCATCGGCAGAGCGTAGTCCTGCCCGGCGGGAAGAGCCCATATAATCTGCTCTCCCATTCCACTCACGCTAACATTAGCGTCACAACCACGATTTACTGTACATTCCTCAGAATCCCATTATAAAAATTCAGGTTCTTCCCAAACTGCTTTGTGGGACTTATTTAACCCAAAAGCTCGGCGATGTTTACCTCTGAGCCTGCAGCAGTGCAGTGGAATAACTTAATAAATGGAAGTGGCGGAGACACCTTTATGTTTCCTATGCAAATACTGCTCAGAAAAGCCATTAAGGGGAATTATGGAAGGGGAGAGCCAACTAAATACACGGGCCAGAATAAGCAGGATGACTCAGCTGGTCTTCAGGGGCCTTCTCCTCTGCTGGTAATTTTATCAGAACCATTACCAGGGAAGAAATTTTGAGCTTTTCAAATTGAACTGTAAATTGTTTCTGCTTTCCATGGTATCCTAAAGGAATTTCAGGGGGATTTTCCTTTGGTTTGTGCGATGATTCTCTGTGGACTGGGGGAAGTCTTTTGGAAACTTCTGGGTTACTTTGGGGGATTTTTTTCCTGAAATGGATTCTTCTTTAGAAATATTTTGGTTGTTAATTTAAAAATATATATACTGGAAAAAAATTGTATTAAATTGGTAGCACGCCCCCAGGTCTCTATGTACAGGATTCATAAAAAATATTAATGGTAGCATCTCATAATGGTGGAAGAACCCCTACTAATTGTTAGAAAACCCTGTCCCACTTTTTTAATCTCTGCAGGAAAAAAGTCATTATTTTTAAAACTACAAAACACAGAATGTGGTTTTGACAATTCTTCATTACCCAATTTACTTTTGGCAGAAGTGCGATAAAGTGTTCCCTTTTTATTTATAAAAAGTATATTATTTGTGATTCTGGGAAACAGACTATGAAATGATGTGGAAAGCACCTTAAAATGACTCCGAGAGCACTTAAAGGCTCGCGATGACTATTTTAATGTAATATTTATTGCGTTCGATCACCATGCCATTTATTTCGTTTAAAAGCGCGTACCTCTCTCCACGTCCCGATTTTAATAAAATCACCTTTTGCCGTTCACATCCTCCTTTGAAAACTTCAGGTTGCATTCAGGTCGCATCAGCAATGGTGAACGTTCACAGCGGCAACATAAAAAACCCGTTCAACAATCCCCTCTTGTTTCTCTTGTGGCCAAAGTTCAGACACTAACAACAAAATGTGTTTGAAAGATGATGGATACAAACGGCAGAATTGGTATTAGTTGTCTGAGAACAATATCTTATTATGCTTATAAGCTTTTATTTCATTGCGAACTTTTTAACACAAATAAGTTCCCCTCCGCTCTCGTCCTCGCTTTGTCGTAAGTCGCATAAGAGAGTGTTTTCTGGCTTTGCGACGCCTGTAGAGCAAAATGGTACTTCTGGTGTCTCCATAGGGCCACATTGTCCAGGCAGCACTGAATCTGAAGTCCTGTCTCCCTGATTCCACACCCTGCTTTGCAAAAAACACACCATTTGCAGATCAAAGAGAGACGATTTATGCTTTCATCCAGCTGACAGACGATTAAATTAAAACAGATCAGCAGTGCGGTGCCTGGGCAGGTGGCTCCCTCCACCACTGTCGGCCTCAGAGCGATTAAATTGTGGTGGAGATGGAGGGGCTTCCGCTCCCATCCCCGCAGTTACAGATCAAACGGTGACAAATGAGATGTTACTGCTCTTGTAAAGCAAGGCTACAATCTGTCAAAATCCAACATAATTTGTGACCCTCTGTGACATCCTCTTTCTCTCTTTTTTTTTGGTGACATTTGAATACAGTGATTGTACTAGAGTCAAGTCCATTTAAGTGACTATAGTCAATTCTATCTAAAGGAATACGGCCTGTTAGCCCCAACATGGTAGCTGAATATATATCTGGCGAGTATTCCAGCGACCCTTTGTGTTAAGTGCATACCATTAACAATGAATTCTGATTTTTTCCAAGTTATATAATTTGATATCTTGACAGCCCAGACACTTAAAGCACTACTATTTGTTTTAAATGGCTTTATTTTATTGTTTAAATGTCAGTATCAAAATAAAGTAATGCACACGATCTTGTCAGTTCCAGTGCAGGGGAAGTATTCCCGTTGAGAAGAGTCTTAAAGAGTTTGTTCTAAAAATGGACTCAAAAGTCAATTGCTATGTCTCTTGGCTGAATCCTTAAATGACTCATGAAACATATTTATACCGCATTTTCTGTTTAGCTGGTGCATTTAATAAGGCACCAAAGCATAAACAGCAAAGGGAGCATAGCATCTTAACTTACTGAAGTTGACATCGTTGCCAGGTTTAAAAAAAAAAAAAAAATACCAACTCTGGGAAATAATTGAGGAATGCTTGATAGAACCCACGGCCCAGATAAGTTAACAGACCTCTCGGTGAGCTTTAATTGTATAATCGCCTGGATTATTATAGTGGCTTAGTCTTAGAGGAAGAAAATAAAAGATTCAAGAGACTGGTTGAGGATAATTTCTAATGTTTTTAACTCCACAAATGGCAGGGGAAATCGATTCTCTCCTGCCTCCACTCCATCCGGGGTTGTGTGGGGTTTGCGAGCCTGTCACGTTTCGGAACGGGCATTGACTTTCTACTTCAAAGTGGCTAAAGATCTCTCCCAAAAGACTCTTGTAGACCACAAACCTTTAGGCGGGGTGACGCCAGCCTTCAGGGAAATCACTCAGAAATAACTGTTTACAGAGACTGAAAGTACATCCAGACTCTCTGAGAACTTTCCTTTTGTTCGGGTTACGGCGAAGGTCCTCGGGCATCAAACGTTTTCTGCTCCTGAGCTCCCTCTGTGGCCACCTGGGGGGTCGTGCTCCAGTCACTCTGTGCCTCCCGGTTCACTGCCTCACCTTTGTGCTTGTTTGCCCACATTTGAAAGTAACTGTCCTGCTTGGTGGAAGGTCCCTGTTAATGACTTCGCTTCGGAATCCCAGCTGGCTACAGAGCAGACCTCGGTGGAAGGCATTTCCAAGTAATCACCCAGTACAGAAATGTCACCTCCGTTTCTGGCACACGGCATCGTGATAGAGACTAATCCACCCTGATGATGACGGACCTGTGTGTCCTTTCCAGACTTCACTGCCCGTCATCACCCGACGTAGAAAGAGAAGATGTGATCGCAAAGACCCAGAGACTCGCCTGCTAAAGCCAGGCTCTCTCTTCAGTCTGAACACATCACGGAACTCGTGCATTTGCTTTCCAAAGCCAGGGAGAGGCATTTCAGGCCCGAAGAGGGATCCAGGGATCCAGGACTATGGCCACCAGCTGTTTTGTCAGGAGCTGCTAGGAGGGTGCAGCTGTGGATGACCACAGAAGGTCCACTGGGTTTTGGCTCCACTACTGTGTGACCTAGAAGGTAACACACAGCTGCAGGCTCTGAGTGGCTTTTGCTATCACCGTAAGCCTACCAGGAGGTTGGGAGTGAGTTAACAGTACGATACGTGTTGAACTGAACAGAAAATGCAAGTTTGGCGAACGTCCTCTTGTGATAATCTTTCCCAAGTCAAAAAGTACGACACAAAAAAATTTAGAAAGCTTTATTTTTTCTCCCTTTCTTTTCATCTATTTCTCCACATTGTCCATAAATGGGAATATGTGCAAGTTGTTTGTTGAGCTGTACCCATTGTGATGACAAACAGCCAAGTGGCCTGCCTTTGTGAACAAGTTACTTCTACTTTGCGGGTCCTGCCTGCCTCCTGTGCCTGTAAAAGCCTTTGCAGATTTTATAGGCGGCCACAAACCACTAAGCAGATCTTTTCCTCCCTCTCCTCTTCTCTCCTTCTGCTTTCCTGCTTTTGATGTAGATTCTCTATTAGACACAGGGGACACAGGGCAGGTTTTAACCTCTGCCTTTAAGCACAGGGGAGGAAGGAGTAAGGTGACAGAAATATTATTAACTTTAAAATCGTCCCTCTACCTCCAAGATGAGAATAAATGCTCCCCAAAGAGCCCCTGAGACACACACGGCTCTTCCCCCACAGGAATCTCCTGTCACCTCGGATTTTTTTCTTCTTTTTCTTTTCTTAATGGAATATAAGACTCTCTTACATAAAATTTCTGTTCTGCACCTGTCGATTGACATTATCGTAATATAAAACGCATCTGATCTGCTATTTCAACTTTTTCAGTGTTTGTTACATAATGTCAACTCTATCTATCTTAACTTCCCTCCCTCTGATGATGTCCCAGAGTTTCATTAGATTAGCTCGCTACGACTCACACCCCCACCCCTCACTTAACTTCCCAAGCCACACAACAGAAGTGCACATTCGGCTGATGTTAACCAAACAAGAGGCCACTTGAGAATGCCACCAAAAGAACAGTGGCTGAAGGTTATAAAGAGGTGACACTATTTATAGAGCATCAACAAAATGTTTCATGATGTGTAACATAAAGCCCAAGTCGTCATATCGTTAGTGACCTGATCCTGCGCTAACGTCCACAGAAACGGCAGCCCAACCGCTGCAGCATGAGCTGCTCTGTTTGGCCTCAAGCTAAGCACAGGCACAGGAGACGAGACCTTCTCTACTCATTGCTGGTCTGCCTTTGGGGGGAAAAAAAAAAAACATTCAGGGGGAGGGAAGACTTGCAATGTGAGGACATGAGCATCACATTAGCAGAGTTCAAAAGAATCCGAATCATCTGGACATTCGGCGATGATCCTATATTGTCCTTAAGTCCAACAATAGCGTTTGATAACAAGAATCCTAAACTCTTGGCCTGAACCTCACCCAGCTCTCGCTGCTACTGAGAGATTACTGTTATCTCTCTATTTAAGTAACCCACATATATGTCCCAAATTAGACTGCAAAGCAAGAGCCTTCTTGGCTAGAATAAAATGGTTTTTAACATCAATTTATAAATACTCTGAAAATGCAAGTCATTTTCCCTCAGCTGAATGACTAATGCATTACAAGATTTTGTGATACCCAAACCATTGAATGTCAGAAAGATTTAAGTTCAAATCAACATGCATTTATTCTATGGTATAGCAATATGGAAGGCTGACGGCATGAATATTTTACAATAATGTTTCAATATTAAAATTCCCATATTGAGATTCTAGAGGAACATACAAATTATATTTAACCATCAAAAAATTCAATGAAGTACTTATTAGAGTATCCGTAATAATAGTCATTAAAATTTTATGATCCCTTAAAAGAATACTAAATAAAGACAGTTTAGCAAATGCCCTATTTACATATTTTAACAAGACTTACATAGCAATATCAGAATAACACTGAATTTGCGAGTAAAATTAAATGTGCCCTCAAAAGCACAGATACATTATGGACTTACCCTGATAAATTTGCTTGTTTTCCCTATAGCTGGGTGAGCTGCATTGATTCATTCGCTCTGCCTTTTGGGACAAGCTGCAATATTACACCGGATATATGACCAATGGTCAGAGTTTTAATCTATGGATTAAGATCAGAATTAACTAAACAGGCTGTATAGGAATAGAACCTTTGCCTCATTTAGTACCATGTCCTATTTTGCTCAGCTAAACACAGATTATTGTACACGTATATAAGTACACCACCTAATTTTACACATAAGTAATATGTATAAAACTACCCCTACATATGTATACATATGTGGCCTGCTTTCATTGAAAAATTTTATAAAGTTATCCCAACACATGTATATATACACGGCTTGCTTTCACTGAAAAATTTGTAGAATATTTATGCAAGTTCTAGTCCTTATGCACTTAAACTTACAGAATATTTAGTTGATTTTCACAGCATTTTAGAACACTGAAGAAAATAATTTTCAAAATTGTGACCTTCACAATTTGCACACAAATCCAGTGTAGAACGTAAAACTAAAAACACTGGTGAGATTTGTTTTCCTTACCTTATATGTTTAAGGTTAAGAGTATTTACTGTAAATTCAATGAACTTCTGTACACAGTAGGCCACTAGAAAGTCTCAAAAAAGGGATGTAGTTGCTCAGGAAAGATGCGTGACCTGGGGTCAACAACCAAGCCTTCTGAGAACAGCTATGCCATCGACATAGGTCACTTTGGTTTCCTTACTACGACGAGAGATTTCCTGGCAAACACATCCACTCGAACCCTTTAGGCTCTGTCAGAATGTGAGACTCATGGGTGGCAAATTCATTGGGCAAGGCACACAGTGCCACAAAACCCAGGGAGGAATAAAGAAGTGATACCAGTATATGAGTCCCTAGCTGTTTTCCTTACTTAGTGTATTTACAAAGTATCTAACACTATTAAATCACAGAAATGAAAGACTTCCTACTATCATACAGTCCTGATTTTTTTTGTATGTGTATACACATGTTCACATGTATAAGAGAGGGAGATAATCACAGAAATGACAGAGATCCCTATGTGGGAAATTTGTAGAAAAATTAACTATTAAATGTCAAATGATGTTTTCGGTAGTCTCATCAAAATAAAGAAAAGATACCTCCAGAAATATTTGGGGCCATCTTCATTCTACTGTGGACAACAACTTCATCCAAAAGCCCATGACTGTTATGGTTCCCGCGTCTCTTCAAAGAAACAGGAGTTGAGGTCTTCCGCTGGCTGTCCAATAAGTGAGATTGAGCAACAACTTATATGGCTGCTATACAAGCGCTAACTTAGGACGTTTGTTTTTTTCTGCAAAACTGTAGCTAACACTAAGCTGGACATTCTACTAGATTCTGAAATACATGCAATGATGAGAGAAGACAAAAGAGCACAAGCAGTCATTTGCAACATTTTATAGACCCTTTTACTGAAACATGTTTACCTTCTCAGTCATAGTTTTTGAGATTAATATCAAAATCCAGTGGCAGTTTTCATGAAATAGAGATGTTTGTTTTGTGGAAGAGTTAATAGATACTCAGGAAGTACACAGAGTACACCCAATACAAGTGGCTAGCAGAAAGTCAAGTTTAAAAATAACTAGTCAGCAAAATACATTAAAACATTTTTAAACTAAAATGCTCATTCAATATGAATTAGGGAAGCCCTGACTATACAACTGACTCAACAGTAGCTAAAGCACACGACTGCTACATCACGTGGTCCTTCCCAAGGGTTCGAAAATTAAGAATACTTTTTGATATTAAAAAGCTCTCGATACAGGTAGAAAATAAGTTGTCATATACTTTAGGAGTCCTCCACTTTATCACAGTGCATGTACGATACAGTGTCGTGTAGTCTGGGCTCAGATGTCCATTTCTGGGTTTGAATTCCAGCTGTGACTTATTAGGTGTGTGATTTTGAAGAAGTTAATTAATACCTCCACTCCCCAATATTCTCATCTACAACATGGGTTAAAAAATAGCACCTAAAAAAAAAATAGCACCTAATTCATAGTGTTACTTTGAGGGCGAAATGACTTAATATACATAAAGCTCTAATTGAAAACCACCATTATCTAATACATTTTAAATCAGTCTATCACAGAACCAATTTGCTGGTTTAAATGCTATGCTGCCCCCAGAGAGTCCTATTTACCAATCAGCCCTTTATTCACTCATTCCTTCCATTGTTCAGGCTCTCTAAATGAGTTTGGAGGAGGACACACCACTAAAGGAATGATGAACCGATAAAAAGAATTAATAAGGCCCACTCTTGACAATGAACATGCATTTGGGTGAGCTGGAGTAATTATTTGAATTATATAAGCCGATCCTTTCAGAAAACAGGACAAGGCAAAGCAGTACTTTGAATGATGTGGAAAAGGGGACTGATCTCTACATATGGTTGGCTCACCAATCTGAAATCTGCTATCCTTTAAGATAATATCAACATCAACATCAAGTTTGGACACCAGATGTCAAGATGCACGGTGTTTTGCAATGAAGGCTCCTATCCCATTTCGCTTTTACATCAACCAATGAATATGAATAAGACCCTGAAAGCAGCCCTCGATATGTGTCCACAGCAGAAACTTAATGTAAGTGGCATATAAGTGATATTTATGTATAAAATGTTGCTTACTTATTCTAGGCTAAAGCACTCAGTGCACTAACCTTGACCTACCCTCTCCAGATGGGCAAAAATCCAATTTATTATCCAATTAAAGAATTTTCTTTTCTTTATGTTTCATTGGAAGATTATGCCCGTCTATCTCACGGCACCACTAAAAGAAACATCCTAGTGATATGTGCTTAAACGACTTTTGACAAAGAGGTACAATACCAAAGGTTGCACATGGCAGTTATTTTTGTCAATCCCACACATGCAATTGAAAGAGAGCCATGGGCAACAGCCTCGTGTTTTGCTGCTAGCCGAGGGAAAAGGAGATGAAGAAAGATCTCAATCCCCAAGTTCAAGGTCAGCCACACTCCCTAGAAGAAAGGATGTCCTCAGATATTTCTCATCTCCAATCAACACCTGAAGTTCTCGACAGTGCGATTCCCACCCACATGGCCAGCTTGAGAAATAAGAATGTCTCATAATTAGTCAAGCCATCTGGGGGGCAGTTCATCAACCACATAAGATGAAATTCTGCGCTCCCAAGTCATCTTGGCTTTGCCATATAGCACTACAAATTGGTGGCGTGCCGGGATTAATCTACTCCAATATGCTCTGCTGATATTTCTGATGAAGTGATTATCGCTCCTTCCAACGACATTCCCAAATCCATCAGGCACTGGGCCGGGTTAATTAACTCTCCCTTCGAAATGCTTCTCAAATCTATCTCTTCCTTTCTAGTCCCATCGCCCTTGTGTGGACCCTCATTGTCTGACACACAAAATATCTGCAGGGGTGTGCTCACTAGACTCCATGTCTGCCCCTTCATCCACTCTTCCATCATAGACACATGTGCACCTGTGACTTCCCTTAAGGCACGAAAACCTTAACTCTCAACAAGACACGGGGCACATATTCGGCCTGGAATTCAAGCAACACCCTCCACGATCTGGGCCTTATCTACTTCTCCATCTTTATCTCCAAATTCTACCTTTCACCAAAATTGACTCTAGCCAGAATGACCCTCACTGTACCCTGAAAACACCACTTAAGTGACACCTGTGTGACTTTGCTGCCCACAATTACTCCTGTGAGAAAAGCCCTTCCTTTTGACCTCTGCAGTTCTAAGAACTAACATTTCTTCAAGAACTGTAGAAAGTCTACTCCTAAAGGACTTCTTAAAACACTCTGGTCATTTCTAATCAATTCAGGAACTGAAATCTGAAAGCTACTGTCTGCCATATTTATATGGGGCCTCTTCTGTGCTCTCATGAATTGTTAATTTTCTTTCAGGTGCTCTTTGATCTTTCACAACTAAATCATCAGCCCTTTAGGGGAACAGACTTTATACGTGAAATTCCCTGTGCATATTCAAGTGACCTATACATAATAGTAAATTTGTTCAACTCTGATATTAAAAGAAATGTGTTTCTCCTTTTTATTAATAGGCTCCAATGCAAAACAAAGAAAAAATACACATATGAAATTATGGAATATATTTATAGATATAATTAATAGAAATTATATGTTTTCCCCCATAAAGTACTGCACATAATTATTTCTTTAGTAGGCTATACTTTTGATCAGTATGTTGCTTCTTGTAAGTTCAATTTATAAGGTCAGAATTTTCCTGTACAAGAAATTTAGATGCATATGAATCATTCTAGTTTCTTTTTTCAAAATATTCTACATTGACTTGAGCCTTTTGAAGTCTCAAAATAAATAAATTACTGGCGCATTTGAAAGGAATTTCTGTATTTCTAGATGAGATTGGCACTTTTTAAAGATATGGAAGTAAAGAAAGAAGGGTGGTACGGTCATGCGAAGTGATCTGAATGCTTCCTGAGGAGATATCATCATTTAAACAATATTCTTTTTTTCTCTAAAAGTTCAAAGCATGTATTTCCACAGATACAGTTCAATGCAACTTAGGACTGAATTCGGCATCAGTCAGAATCAGGAAATTTTACCTTTTAAAAACAGGGAACAGGAAAGATCTTGTTTGTAACATTATATAGATTAGCATTACCCACCTAAGTGATATTAGCTGGCTAAATTCCTGCATCCTACAAACAGTACACCCGCATGTGGAGACCAGAAAGTACTAATGTAAAATACTGCCTGCCCCGCTCGCCCAGCAAAGCAGGTGAGGTGTCGGTGGCCAGCTCTGCTTCGGAATGACTAAGAAAACTGGAGTTCCCTTAACAGCTTTCAAAGGTCCGGGGAAGGAAGAAAGACGACTTAAAACCAGTGAGATGCTTGCAAAGACTGACAAACATAAGAGGACCATGTAGCACTGAAAATTTACTCATGTCACGTTAAAATAATGACCTCTCTATGGGACATGACCCTGAATAATGTTAAAGTAACTAAATATGAGAAATATACTGAAGCAGCTAGTATTGTACACAGGCTGGAATGGACATAAACAGCTGTGTGTACACGTGTGGCAAAATGCACAGAAACACAAATGTATAACAAAGGCAGATCTACATAGACAGTAAATATTTATTGTGCTCAAGGGTGTGCATCCCCATGACTCGAGTATATCGTGAAGCGGGATCATCATGTATAACTTGAACTCTAATAGCCAAGTCCATATTTTCAGACCGATATTATTTGGAAAAGATCTGAAAAACTCTCCTTTTCCCCAAAATATGCTAGGCCATTATCGTTTCCTCTAAACCTAGAAAAACGCTCAGAGAGGCACGAATATCCCATGAGTGACCCCCAAATGCCAGCCTTGGTCTCGTTCTTCCATAAATCATAGGCAGTAGGGTATTGAGCACTAAAAATCTGAAGAGGAATAAATTCCTAGAACCAGGAATAGAAACCTGCCTTTGCTCATTTCCAGAAATACCGTAAGTTTCTGTGACTGTGTTCACTTATCATTACAAAGATGAAAAAGCATTCAGATACTTAACAGTGTCTAAAAATAGGAGATATTTTAGAACTGAAATAATTCCAGACCTCTAAGAAACCTGTCAAAACTTCCCAGAGGTAAGAACCAGTGACCTACAGTAGCCTGTGTTCATGACCCTGGAGTCTAAGTGCTAAGTCTAAAAAAGTGCCATGAGATATTTGATGACAGATGACCAAGACATCTTCTTTACGCACTATCTGGACCAGATAATATACTCTGAAATGCATATGCAGCACCCTCGCCTTCAGTACCGCCTGGAAGTGCACAGAGACACAAGAAAAAAAAAAATGGCATTCTTTTTCAGCTTAGGCTCTCCTTAAATAGACCCATGGCCCAACTCTTACCTATACGTGACTACTCTCAAATTAATAGCTCCACCCCTGACATCCGAACCCGGATTCCAGTCTCATGGTGTTAATGGCTGGAGTCATTTTGATTTGGATACCCCAACATTCCCTGGAACCCGGCACACCTGGACGGAACTTGTGAGTCCATGCTCAGTGGCATCAGACGGGTCAGCTCAGAGCACAGAGAACGCACTCAACACGCACGGGTTCAGGGACGTGTTTCTGCTCCCTCCAGCTCCCACTCTCACGGTCTCTGGTTCCATGTCCCAGGCACTGGTTTCCTACTTTGCGAAGCTGAAATCACTGAGTCTTATGAAGTTGTTCCCCTCTGGCCCACCGCCCACCCCATCCCTCATTCAATTACTCACCAAACCCCTCCGTTCTTCCTCCATTAACTCCTTCAGAATTACCTTCACGAACGCTACGAGCCCCAATGAGATACCGATCGCCTTATACCTGAGCCACTGAAATTGTCCCCTACTTTGGCACGCCAGCTCTCTCTTCCCGCTCCCATCTAATCTGACTACTTCTACCGGATCAGGACTCATAAAAATAATAGCTTTGCTCCTTCCTTTGGAACTTACACTGCCTCCCAGCTCTGAGTCACGTTAACTCTAAACTACCTTTTAATGTCTCTCTAGATTGAGTCCATCCTACCTATCAATCCTTATCACATCGGGAATGTCCCCCAAACACCCTCTGATCGCTTCTGTCCTAATCGCACTTCGGCAAACTCTTCACGGTCGTCCTACTGGAGAAAAAAGTCAATATTAACATTTATTCTCTATACGAGGTTGACCCTTATAATACTGCCCCCCTTTTAATCTTTTTCACCTGAGAACATCATGCTTCCCTAAAGGAAGACTAAATCCCAGGTTGCTAGAGATGGTAAGACAAGAGACAATATACTTCAGGGATCCAAATTCTGGAGGAGACTGCTCAGGTTCAAATCCCAGCTCCGGCACTTAAGAGTCCCATGACCTCAGGCAAGCCTTTAACTTCAGCGTGTGAGCATCCTCATGTGTGAAGTGAAAATATCTACTTCATAAGGTTGTAAGAATCAAGTGAGCACACACACATACACACACATATATATACACATATAAAGTGATCGGAAAAGTACATGGCATGGTTAATAATTCAAGTATTTCTAGTTATCATTATATTTTTCCTAGCCTCTATTCTCATTCATCCTCCCCCTCTTTCTTTCCTTTTTCCTCTCTCTCTCCTCCCCTCACTGTCAAGATTGGGGGAACATCTGTCCACACCCCTTACTTCCACTTCCTCCATCCCATGCGATCCTCAAAGTGAAAATGCCTGATTCTGACTTCTGCCCGCACCTTCGTAATGAAACTGTTCTTGCCAAAGTCAGCTGTGACCTCTTCGTCGCCAAGCCCCAAGGTGCTTTTCAGTTCTCTTATTCAATCATTCTATGGCTTTTCACATTGTTTAGCCACTCCCGCCTAAATGTCCATTTCCCTGGCCTCTGTGATACCACGTTCTCTTGGATTTTCCTCCCATCTCTCTGACCTTCTTAATCTCCTGTAGATTCCTCTTCTCCTCGTAATCTCAGCCACCCCAGGCGTCTGTCTTGAACTCACTCTTCTTATGTTTTAAACCAATTTCCTTCCATTTTCATCCATGCGCTGACAGCTCCCCTCATTCATCTTCAGCCCATATTCCTTCCGGCACTCCGTGCTGCCTCCTAGATATCTCCTCCCTTCTACCCCTTCACCCCCAAATTCTGCTCCGCATCTCGGGTTCCCTAAGGCAGTGAAATGCAGCAGCGTAAACCCAGTGGCCTAAGTCATGCCTGTGGATGTCCCTGTCCCACATCTCGCTTCCATGCACTCCACTGCCTTACTGCCTCCCGACTGCTCGCTTCTCTCGGTACAGGGCTGAGGTCTGATTTTAGTCTACCACCCGGGATTCCTATGCAGGTTCCTAACTGGTATCTCTGTAACTAGCCTCATCCACTGCCTAGTCCCTTGGCCACTATAGTATGGCTATCTTTCTAAACATGGGGATCTAATATCAGCCCCCAGGTTAACCCCTTCACTGTGTCTCCACCACCATCTGGATAAAATGCAAACTCTTCAGGGGCACTCTTCGTCAGGATGCTGCTTATCTTGCCAACCTCATCTCTCATCGTTCACCTTCTAGACTTTAAACTGAAAACCTGCAGTTCCCAAACGGCGCCATTCTTCATAGATTCTACTCCCTCCAATTGAAATTGTCTCGTGCCACCCTTCTCTCTGCCTCCCTAGCTCCAGTATAACCCTCTTTGAGGGTTAAATTTGGATGTCACCTCTGCAATAAGCCCGCTCCAACTGCCCAAGATTGAATCAGGCAAGCCTCCTTTGTATTTTGTTTGTGCCTTCTGCATCCCTATTATGTTGCAATTCTTGTTATCTTATAATTACTGTCGGTCCCTCTTATAGACAGAATTCTTTAGGGACAAGATTCATGCCTTATTCATCATCTTATCCCCAGAACAAAACAAAGTGACTGTACCTAATAGCTGATCTATATGCGTTTACTAAATGAATGAATGAGTGAAACTTAGTTGTTTTTCTCAATGCCATAATCATGGGCATTATCATAATATTTATGATCTAAAATATGTTTAAATTCATGATTAGCTTGATAATATAATGTATCAGGAGAAAGAGATAATATCAAAAGAATTAATACTGTCATTCTCTACAAAAGGGAAGCACTATTGATAAAAATATCGGTGGGTATGAAAGTGGAAGAAATCCCAAGAATAGGTGATTATATCATCTTGCAGTTTATAAAAGTGAAAGGTGATGCTGGCAAAATGCAACCATGTGCCTTAGACTCTAAAAAAGGTGTATATGTACACCTAGACATAGATATAGACGCAAAACAATTCAGAGTGATGTACATGTCATATCAAGAACTATGAAACTACCTATACACTTTGACCCAGTTTTTCTTCCCTTATGAAGTTATCCTAATGAAATTATTCAAAATAAGAAAAATGCTACAAAGATATGTGAGATGATCTTATTTATAATAGGGAAAAAAACAAAAACAGCAAATGATCCCCATGAAGCAAATAATTAGGTGAATTATGACATCAATATTTAATTATATAGCATTTAAGGAAAAAAGTATATGTAAAAAATAATGTACACATTATAACTATATATGTGCAAAAAAGGTATTGTAGAAAAATAAAAAATAAAACTTATATTTGCTATAAACTTGCTTTCAAAATGGAAGAAAGAAAAGATTAAAAACAAAGTTAGACTCTAATAGTGAAGTCAGTTCTGACATATCTAATTAGTTTTTTAAATCTAGTTATTCGGATGCTAACAATTTCAAAGTATCTTTAGAACCCAATGTGCCTACTGGTAATGTAAAGCTACAATTAATCGAACATCTATTATAGACCAGGTCCTCTGAAACATTTTCTCTTTAGTTCTTGCAATTACTTTACAAAGTAGGTACGATTATTATCTTTTTGTAGATGAAGAATTTCAGTCTCAGAGAGGCTACATGGCTTATTTAAGACTCAAAGCTATGAAGTGGTACAGGCAAAAGTCAAACGCAATTTCACCTTGGTTCTAGCCCAGAATCTTTCTGATGTACCATCCCACTGCAAGCCATTCTTTCACAAATTTGAATTTTAACAGATGAATAACAACAACAACAACAACAAACTGGAAGTAAAAAGAGAAAAATGAAAAACATCAAAAAGAAAGTTATAAATAAGAAATACATATTCCCAAATTAGCCAAGGCTTATAAAATATATCAAAACTTCATATATCTTTTACTCCATCAAACTGTCTTACTTTCCATTTGCTTAGAAAAGATGGTTATAGAAAGTATGTACTTATTTATTGATGGCTGAGACTAGCTTCCTGCATTTTGAGCATCCATTAGCGTGTGAAGCTTGGTGAAGTGGAGAGTCCCACCTCCCACCACAAGACAACTAAAAGTCAAGACACTTGCTAACCTGAAGCCAGCAGTGGTGGGTGGGTACACGCTCAGCCAATCAGAACCCCCTGCCTGATCTTCCAACAGGAAATGTGACTCAGAGAAGGGAGAGATGAGAACTCACTCCAGGGTCAACTGCAGCAACACCCAGTGCCCAGTGGGAGCACTTCAGCTGTTGCCCCAGCAGTGTCCTGGGCATGAACTTGCTCTGGTCCAGTCACTCAGATCCTTGCAGCCCTTGCCCATTTCCCTAATCTGTTTCTCAAGTATTCCATTGATTTCTGAACTGACAAGTGTCTTGCCCATGTATATGCCTTTTCTGTTTAAATTAACTAAAGTTGATTTCTGTTGATTGCAAACAAGAACTCTGGCTGGTAAACTAATGTTATAGGGACAATCAACCAAATAATGATGCACTATTTTGCTGCTACTCCCCCTTTCCTTCATCAAATGGAATGATCCTCTAACTAGAGCAGGGCAAACCTGAATACACCACAAAATAAAAATAATAATAATAAGAGAGCATCTACACACTTAAATAAAAATCAAATTTCTGGACCCAAGGATGTCACATCCAGATTACTATGATAGCGTACTTATGAAACTGCATTAAAGGTGCATTCTTTAATCTTTGAGAAACCATGGGAACAGAAGAATCCTACCTATGGATATGAACATGTCTAGACTCTCCAGAAAAGGGGAAACGGAGGATTTTATAAAGTATACATCCTCATGTGTATCACTCACCTAATTTGGGAGTGAATTAGGCTCAGTGCCCTATTAGAAAGCATGTGCCCACTCGAGCACACAACAGTACCTGCCTTTTCGTGAATTTTTCTTCTCCCTTCTATTCTGCATTTCCCACATTCATTTTCTATAATGAATAGTTCATCCTTTTAAAATGGAAGAAAACAAATATAAAGGCCAAATCGTATCATGCCATGAAAAACCTCCTATCCTTTTTGATGGGGTTATTCTAGCAGATCAGTGGAGTATCATAGACATCTCGACAGTGCTTTCAACAAGGTACTTAACAAAATCTCCATGAAATCCTGTGGACAAGACAGAAGCATGTGGAGTGGACCATCGCAAGTTCAGAAGAATTTGAGGCTGAGCGACATTAGAGTTAAGTGAACTCACAGCTAGATGTCCTATTATATTCAAATCACGTATATGAATGAATCCGTGTCAATTGTAGGGAGGGAGAACTCCAGAGCTAGATTAGGGATTTTTATGGTAAGTCCTGCTCAACATTACTTTCAATGACTTGAACACAAAGATTGCAAATTTATTATATATGTACGGATGAGCCGAAGAAGAAGTGGATAGCCAATACAGAATGACAAAGTGATTCGAGAAGATTTTTTAAAAATCTAATAAGGCTAAATGTAAAATTCAAGATTAAGCTGAAAAATCAATTAGGTGAGTAAAAACGAAGGGAGTCAAAACTAGATAATGATTCAGGAAAAAAAAAAACAAAACACCCGAGGGTTGACACTGGCTGCATTGGCATGGCCAGCGGTCCGGAAAAAGTCGTTTTATTATCAAAAGGTGCCGACACATCTGGAGAGCAGTATTTAGTCATAACACAGCAGCAGTCCTTTGTGCAGGTCTGAGAACCATACTTTTAAGATGGACATTTATTTATTAAGTAGAAAAAGCAATGAGAGGAAGACAATGAGAATGGTAAGGGACCCAAAAGTAATTTTAGGGAAGAATTAAAGATCCTTAGCCTGGAAAGGCATGAAAGAGGGAAAAGTAAGCAGTTTCTGATTTTTAAAGTTCGTTTACGTGCACGGAAGTATAAACGTCTGTGTAGCACCAGAAGGCAAAAGTACGGGGAATCAGCTGATAGTCGAGAAAGGCAGTAAAAGAGTTATTTATATTGAGACAGAGTCAGGGCAAGAATAGACAAACCGGTTGGAGTTAAAAGTAGCAGAGTTGTACCATCAGTTTATTCCACGGAGCTGGTTTCTTTTTCTGTATCTTTATGCTCAGTGGCTCTGCCAGAGCCTAAAAGAATTAAAGCTTAAGAAACGCAGTTGCTCTGGGGTTTGTGGCCGCTAATGTATATCAACGGACAAGGGAATCCTCAAGAGCCGATTTTCTAACCTATTTTCAAGGCGCTGGTTTGCAGAACTGGAATAAATAGTACGTATGGTTATGACGGTATGCTTTGATGCAGAAAGTCTTTTTCCCTTGCATACACAAGTAATAACTAAAATGTCTGTAATCCATACAAAAATAACTAGTTTCTGGCTATGAGTTTTTAAATGTGATCTGTAAAACTGGAAATCCCTTTATTCCCAGGTACTATTCTTTTTATTCACAAATTTCCTGATCATTCATAATCCTTCCTCTCTACCTCTAGCTTCCCATGCATCCCACCCCTGAATTCCCTCCCTTTTTATTTTTGGTCACATTGTATCTGGTTCTGACATTCTCAGATGCTAAGTCGGCTTATCCGCACATCTACTCCCACTTCATTCTACTTCTACTCTGCTCCATCTAGTGGAATGCTTCCTTTCACAGTGTGATGCCAGCTTAAAAAAAAAAAAATAACATTCTGCTGTGAAGGTTAAGAAATAAACATAGGACACAAAATCTATATGAAGGTATGGAAATTTTTACTTTGGTTAGAAAACTTAGCTCCCATTTCCAAAATACCTGCACAGAAACCTAAAATCCTGACAGCACTGCTTATGTGAAAAAAGTGGAAATGTATTCAATCCAATAGCAGAATAAGCACTGGGCTCTACACAAACTATTCTGTCAAGAAAGAAGGGAGAGAGAAGTGATTATTTTCTCTATTATGGAAGTTTCATTAACATGGTGCTTTTAAACGTAAATTATTATTTGATAATTGTGAAATATGATCTAGGAATCCTTGAGACTTTTTCTCTTTTACTGGGTGATAAAGTTTAAAGTATTCGGAAACTGAAGATACTCCTGCGCTTCGCTATTTTATATTTATAGAATCAAGGCGTGCTTAGAGTCATGTGAAAATGAATTTCAACACAAAGGCTTGGGTATGGTTCTCTGGAAAACATAGTTAATATTCCTCTATGCGGATAGTTATTTTACGATGTTCATGGAAAATGAACTGCACAATAAACCTAGAGCCTGATGGCATGCTTTCTTCTGGCATACTCGGATCAATCTGCATATGATATTCTTATGGTTAGAACGATGCTTTTTTAGAGTTGGAAAGGATCTTAGAGTCTAGAGCCACAGAGGTTAATTTCATGCCCTTTTGACATTCATAGTAGACACACTGTTTGTGAATACAAACAACTCCGTTGAGCCTGACAGGGTCAAATCTTAGAGACTCAAGCTAAAAGCCTATTGGGAGTAGACTCCCTACAGCCTTCCTTCTGGAGCCGAGAAACACGTGAATGAACATGGCCTGTTTATTACTGTCATATGAATTAAAATGCCTCATTTCGAATTTGATTGGGGAGAGCAAGATCACAGAAACAAACTGGAAAAAAAAATGAAAAAAAAAATTCTGAAAATAACAGTAAGTCTAGGCATACTCCCCTCAGGCCAACCCCACTGGCTCACTCATTCATTTCCCAATCTCTGGCCAAGGCGTTCTTCCTACAACAGAAATCAAATCCTGTCTGAAACAGGAAAGAACAAAATGGTCAAAAATCCTCAAGAATCTCAGGCAAAGCCTAAAATCCTTAACTGGATTTCAAGATCCTTTGTTATCAAGTTCCTGACTGACTCCATCCTCATCGCAATGAACCCACTGTGTGTGTCACCCACGATCCTTTAGCTGCACTCAACAGCTTTCACTTCCTCCAAGGGACAAAACTCTCTCAAAATCTCTGAGCTTTTGCATCAACTGACCACCCCATTGCAACTCTGCCCTGCTGTCCCCCATCCTCGACTATGTGCTCACTCTTTCGAGATCACTTCATGCATCAGTTCCTTCAAAAGACCAAGCCTTGAGCCGAAGCCTCCCCCTGAGTGTTCTCACGTCACCTTGCTGCCACCACCTTCCCACACCTTCATCCTCACCCTCATCACCTAGAACGCTGCTTGGAACAAAGGGCGTAATTAATACACCATTGTGGACTGAGTCCATTAATAAGCAAAGGAATGACACTAGGATCCCAAGGGACCATCGGCGTATAAACCAAGAAGCCAACGGAGGACATTTCAGGGTTCAATTTTTTAAAACATAAAAATAGGAAAGGAAGATAGTTCTTCCCCTTGGATGTCAAATAATTTTGCTCGTTGGGTGTATACAAAGAAAAGATAGCACTGTGAGAAGCGAATTTAAGAGAAGTTAGTGAGTTAAGCCAGAATGGAATTACGCTGGAAGGTGAGGACAATTTCCCTGTTGGACTCATCAGCTCTCATACCTAAGTCACTCCCTGGGGAGAATCTGGCTCTCATGTAAGAATACTAACTTTTTCACCAGAGCAGAGTCTAGCCAAGTGTGAAAATGCCACAGTGCACCAAGTGACAGGAGAGGATAAATGCTCCTTTCACGGGTCCCCGACGTGTCTTACCGCCAGCAAGTCACGCAGGCACTGAACAGAACAGGGGTCGTAAGGAACAGTTACGCAAACTTACGAAGATAAACACCTTTGCCTTATGCGAAGGCTAGAATTTGATGAGCTTTTTTTAAGTGGAGACTTAGGGAAAATACCAAACCTTGCCCATTTGCCTAGGGCTCGAAGTCAGAAAAAATAGAAAATGAACCAGTAACAATTCTTGTGGCTGTCTTTTGCTGGCTTCGAACACTCCTGAATCACGTTATCTTAGATAATCTAGAGTTAATTCTTCACTTGTTAAAAAAAAGAAAAAAGTCACACACATCCATAAAAATGAAAACTCTGCCACCATCGTGATTCCTGGGGAAGTGGTGGAGTCGCTGGAAATCACTCGACTTTTCAGCACATACTGCTTTTTTGACCATGAAGTCAGAACTGGATGACAAACAAACAGGAGGGGCCCTATGACCTGAAGATCTGTTTGCTTCGTGACAGCCACGCTTCTGGATCTCGGTGTGTAACCCATCAGGTTCTTTCATTCTCTGTGATCAGAGAGCCTTGGACGCCCTAAATCACAATGATAGATGATCGGCAGGAATTATTTTTCCCTGCCAACACGGAATGATCACTGAATTACAGTAAGACTTTGGAAGTCTTGTCTACTCGCTCATCAAACTTCATTTCGGCAATTAAAAAAAAAACAAAAAACAAAAAATTGTTAGTAAAACTAACACACACACACACATACACACTTAAACCTTATAGGAAAAGCCTTCTAACTCTGCCCAATTTCAGCTGGGAACCAAATTTTATGGCCAGCTAATAAACCTGCTGAAAATAGGGGTTGATAATGGAAACCCTCCCGAGTCCTTAACTACAGTATGCACGGCTATAATAAAAAGAATTAATGCAGTCAATTTGTACTACTGTTCTCGGAACAAAAAACCCTATTTCAACCGCGGTCTTTTCAACAGCTGATTGGCAGCCCTGTCCATTTCTCCTCTGCATGTTGTCAGGACTCTTCAACATGATAATGAGCCTGTCACCATATTCAAATAGCCCCGTGACAGCAAGTTTTGTGAGTGTGACGTCCACAGCAAAGGGTCTGTCAAAAAGCGGCTTTCAGAAAATGAAAAGAGAATGCTTTCCTGATGATAAACCTAATTTCTCCATAGATAAAAGACTGAGATTTTTCATCAGATTTTATCAGTGTTGTGTTGCATTTATCTCTTCAAAGGCTCCTGTTTTCTTTTTCTTTCTTTCTTT
>NW_011888902.1:796979-822415 GCF_000151845.1 Pteropus vampyrus
TACATGTATATAAAATACATATTACATACTGTGTGTATGCATTATAGGTATGCATAAAATACATGTACCATGCATATGTACCGTGGGTACAGGAAATACACATACGTGTGTTATATGCATGCCCATATAATGCATGTGTGCATGTGCATGTACACACATAGTGGAAAGAATGTCAAAATGTTACTTTTTGCAACAGATTTTAATAAAATGCATGCACACATGCACCTGAGGGAAACCGGCAAGCTCTCTGGCTTCGAGGAAGGACAAGGTGGAAAGAGCTCTGGGAGGAGGCAGCAGGGGACAGAAGCCAGCAGAGAATGGTCAACCTCTCTCTCCTGAGGTGCCCCGAATACCACCGTCACCAAAACACACATGCAAGAGCTCCCCAAGGCTTCTCAGAAAGAAATCCGATGTAGAAATTTACATCCAATGCCTGCTTAGTCTCAGGCTCTCTGATGATAAAAGAACCTTATATTTTAGAAAGCGCACATAATATCATATGACTTAATTCATTAATGTTCCTATATTAAACTGTATTCGAATGTTTTAAGAAGATATTACAAAGCGTATCCAACGCTGTGTCTCTGTAGCCTGATTTTGGCCGATGATTCACTGATATAAGCCCCACTTGGAAAGCGATATTTCTTCCCTTAGTCCTCTGATCTTATGGCAATTTATGTCTCTATATGTGATGACAGCGTTTGAGAAGTCCTTCTGTTATTCAAAAGTAGGGGAGTCGCTGCGGTTTGCATGCGCTCGATTTCAAACGAATACAGTCCTAGTCATGTATCATTTTGGTTGAGGTCTGGATATGACAAAAGGGCTAATTAATTAAAGAAGATGATAATTTCACGTTTTTGTACATATCATATTTATAAAGCTGGTGTGACTAGGGAGTTTTCTTAAAGAAAAACTAAGCCATTTTAGTGAGTGGAGGGGACCTTAAACAATCTGCAATAGTGGTTACTCTAAATACACCAGGGAGGATTAGAATGCAAAACACTAAAGAGAGGGTTTTTTTTAAAGCATGATTCACCTTTGCTAGTCAACAATTAGTGAAGCTGAAATTATTACAGAGTTTCTTTTTTTTTTTTTTTTCATTTCAGAGAAAGAAAAGGAAGCAAAGGTTGAAAAAACAGGGTGGGGGGCGTGGAAGAAGATGAAGAGTCCCTATATGGGTAAATCCAACCCCTGAAAGAGGATAAAAGTAACTAATTAAGGATCGGCAATAAATTTGACCGGTTTTAAGTTCATCAGCTGGGGGGAACTATTATGAAGCCAATAAATAGAGCTGTAGACAGCAGGCTTTGTGCAACCCCCAGCTCCTTTGCTTAAATGTTTAAATCATTGATTTATTTGGGATTAAAAAAAAAAAATGAAATCTCAAACTAAGCTATCCACAACATACAAAGCAAATTCCAGAATCTTGAAGACTTTCATTGTCTCTGAAAGTCATTGTCACCACTCTAATCCCCTCATTAAAGCTAAAGAAACGCTGGGATGGCATTAAAATGAATGCGGACCATTTGCAGCAATCTCCTGCTCACACCACCTCCAAATGAAGGCAGGCACATTGCATAATCCAGGCGGCAAGAGCTCCTGACAGGTGGATGATTTATGCTCATAGTCAGAAGAATCGGAGGGCCTGCAGAGGAGACAGCATGAGCAAGGCGGTGGCGAGACAGATGCTCTCAGTGGGCTTGCAGGGGCTGGCAGGCTCCAGCTAGTTCAGGTGCAACCTGGACACTTTAAGTGCTGAACTCCTATTGCCTAGATTCCAACACTCCGATGTGCCATTTGCAATCTTATACGCCACATACACAGTGAATAAACTGTCACCTCTAGGTGAGCACTGTAGGCGGCCGCGCCTACCCCCCCACACACACACAGATAGCATGTGCACATGCCCCAGCACATAAGTGAAAGCAAACCCAGCCCCGTCAAATGAGTATTATAATTCAGACGTAAATATTATATAGTTCAAGGATCTTCGCTCCTGAAAACATTTAGCCCAGGTGGGGTGAGCAGAAAGTGACAAGATTTCCTAACAATTGGATCGATACTAAAGATTGCACAGCGGGATTAGGAGAACCACACCTCAGCAGAAAACCGACATTCCTGTCAATTACATTAATTATTTTCAGATACATGACATGCTTTCGTGACATTTTATTCTGAAAATGCACTTGAATACTGGAGAGGGAAATGAAGAAGAGGTGGATAAAAGGAAAGATCCCTAAAGGGTTGAAATGTTTCGCAATCAATCTGTAAAATATTTTTCAGAATTTCTCCCAATAGCCCCAAACAAAACCAATCTGGCAAAGATGATGATATTGGTTAAAAGGGTAGATAAACCTAATTACAGCTATCGATGACAAATTACTGCGACTCTGATGTCTAACAGAAGGCCTCAGCCAGCATCTGACTGGTCAGCAGTAAACCACCAATGGACAGAGAGATTCAGTCCATAGATCGTCGGTGCTGCTCAGCTCAGTGTCTCGAAGGCTCAGAGCCTCAGGAATCAGTGAAGAACATAAGCATCTAAATGTAGAGACTTCAGGTTATCCTAGATGAATGCAACTTTCCTTTCAACTCCCAGAGACGGCAGGGTCAAAGGTGGACCTACCAATGAAAATTAAAGACACGGGCATCTCTTTAATTAGATACAGTATGGAAAGACGTGTGCATTCCCAAGAAGCCACTCTGCAAAGCAAGAGTTACAGTGTTCTTTAAAAAAAAAAAAACAAAAAAAACTGGGCAGTGGGGAGGTGGGCCATGGGCTTTTTCAGCTATGCACCACCAAAAGAAAAAATTTTTCAACAAAATGGAATACACTGTAAGTAATTCAAAATGCCTCCAGACTTTACAGTTCTCCCTGGAGAAAAAAACTCAAACAATTTGAAGTCTTCACAAACTGTATCCAAATCCTTTTTCCAACTTCATTAAGCTCCAGTGCTTAAAAATCGTTCATAGCAAGTACTTTAATTAGAGACGAGCCAGTGCAGAACTAGCTCGCGAGGCAGCGCGCGCATCCACCCAGGAACCCGACTGCCCAGTGGGGAGATGTCTCCTACTCAGCCGTGCAACTCAGCAAAGAACAAACCAGGGAGGGGGCTAATCCATTTCCTCTTTCCCCTAAAGGAGCTGGGGGTGTGGGTGGGTGGGCTACAGAGAGAGATTTGAACAGCATTGTGGCCTCATACTTTACCATGGTACATATGGAGAAAGAACAGAAAATGTGTTAAAGGAAACACGTTTTTTAAAAGAGAGGCAGAGAACCAAAGTCACCTGTACTATGTGAGCCTATTTTTTCTTTTTTGTTTCCCCACCTTTCTCTCTCCTCCCACTTCTCTTCGCTCTCTCTTCCTCTCTAGGCCAAACCTTCCAGCCCCTGTCCTGGATTGAAAGCCATGACGTAAGGCACAGAACCAGCTCTACAGGACGGAGGTACCATCCAGAACTCTGAAATGCTGCCATGTCAATCCTGGGGTGGAAAGGAGGTGGGGACAGGGGAAAAGTCGGGGAGGTGAGGAGCATGAGTCCCAGGCAGAAATAATTTGTACTCTACTTCCTGGCTGGAATGATGGCTTTGGGGCAGAACCGGAGACCAGCTCACAGGTTCCAAGGGACCTACAACGACTTTAAACCCAAGTGGATTAGCGACCTGAAAAAGAAAAAACGCAAAAATAAAAAACCTGTAACAGAACAGTTGTTACGGGATCACACCGTTGTTAAAAGTTCTAGGTGGAGGTTGAAGCCCTTCTTCACTCGTGACTCATAATAGTGTTTATCCTGAAAAAGTGGAATGGCGCGAACACACTAGCACGTACAAAAGTAACTGGAGATGCCACAAATCGCGCTCTGGAAAAAGTTAGCAACGACCTGGATGAGAAGGGAGTCCATGGAGTCAAGGTCATTTGTTCTGCTCCATGACAGACTTCCCTGCTGTCCCCATCACAGCCCACGGAGGGGTCCCTGTGATTCTGGCAGTTTCTGCTGACCCCGCCTGTCACCTTCCGCTCTCCTGAGCACAGGAAAGGGTCTCAGGCTGGAGTCACACAGAGCTTGATCGGGACCTCTGACCCCAGTGAGTCATGGAGAGCAGCAGTGTGAGGACAACCCAGGCCCGCTGTGAGCACAGCACTCGGTCACTTCGGAGGGGGGGAAAAAAAAAAAAATTCCAGAAAGATGACATTTGAGACCAAGCAGAACCGATCTGTTTTGCTTTAGCTAGTCAGTGTCATGAACACCTGGACAACAAAATAATAGTGATGACAGTAATGATGATTATGATAATAGGTCACGTTTGCCGAGGACTTATGTTTGGCAGGCATTGTGCTAAGTATTTTAAATACATTATCTTATTTAATTCTCGCAGTAAACTCTATAATAGACATTATTATTATCATCGTCATTATATTATAAAGAAAAGGAGGCTACGGATATTAAGAAATATGCTAATAACTGGCAATTTAACAGAAACTCTGAGCTGTCTATTAACAAATTCCACAATCTTAGTAATATGCAATGTAGAATGGTGTGTTTATAATACAATTTCAAATGTACGATCTTTATTTTGCAAATACATTAAGCCCTTGCCTTTGAAAGGTATCACGCTACCTACTGGAATTTTGCAAGGTGAGAGGAAACTAATGATTCCTATATTATCTCCTCTCCTTTCCACAGGCCTGAATTTCTTTAAACTAGCCATGAAGAAAAATGAAAGTAAAAGCCTTAAAAAAATAAATAAATAAAAGATAAGGTTCAGGTGCCTTAGCACTTCAAGTTGCAAGACTTTTTATCAGCGTTCTCTCTCACTGTGAGGGGAAGACAGTAGTGAAGACCCCTCAACTCACCTCTGCCTCCCTGGCCCATTAGCTGGTGCCCGATGTGCAAATGACTGGTCTCCCAGGACCGCTCAGAGCTCAGCTGACTACAGCGCTGTCTCCTCCTGGGTTTCTAGTTCAAATCAATGCATCAGATTCCGTAACTACAAGTGAAGTAAGGAAGCTGAAGAAGAATTCCTAGCTTTCTAAGGTCGGAGACGCTCAAAGAGGCCAGGTCCCGAGTGACACACAGATAGAAGGAAAATTCCTTGCAAAAGCTGGGGGATTCTGTTCTTGCTACCTTCACAAAACGCGTGATAGATGTTCTCTGCTGGAGCACATAACCAAATAGTTAGAGATTTGTGAGAGAACCAGGAGATCCTCTAGCATTTCTCAGGCGCAAAGCGTTTGAACTGAATTTCTGCGCCTTTTACTTTGCCACCATTAGCGAAGCTTTATTTTTCTACGCTATCCCCTCCAGATCCTAATTAATGACTTCTGGGGAGACTTCCAGGCATATACAGGAGCGTTGAGAAATACACTTGTTCACAGATTGCGAATTTGGACCTGTTGACTGCAGAGCATGAAAGTGATGCTACGGATTGAAAATGAAATCAACAGACAATGACCTGCGCTGCCCCTTGGGGACAGACGCTGGGCGCTGGGGGTCTTCTTTGCTAAACAATAGCCTCTGATTGTCTACACGGAAGGGGTGCCGCTCAGAAATATCAGTGGCTTCAACGTTATTCAAACTATTTCCAAGAAAAGAGAACTATTCTACACAGAAACTTTATGGAATAATATCGTGGTCCCGCAGAGAGCAATATTCACAGAAATCAGAAAGCATCTCTGTTACTGCCTAGCCCTTTTGTTTTCGAGCATCTACAACAAGGAATGATGCTGGGATTCTAACAGCTCTGGCACCAAAAAGCACTGTCTGCAAGAAAGGTCTCTTTGCTCATAAAAGGAAGGAATAGCAGAGACCAGTGTCTCCCGTGTGAAGGAAACGGTATTTCTCCTCTTGACGCTCTGGGAAGATTAACTAACAACGAGGTGAACCAATGACTTCTTTATGAAGATCGGCACAGCGTATGGGCTTCGGAGTCTGAGAATCCAGAGTCCTGGCTTTGCCGTTCCCTAGTTGTCTGATCTTAGGCAAGTTATTTACACCAAGTTATTTAAAACAGGTCTTGGTTTTCTCATTTCTATTCACTGACTTATCAAATGTCTATGGAGAAGAAAGAAGACAATGTCATTTCTCATTTTTTTTTTCTCTTTTTTGACTCAGGATATGCCAATAGATATATGGTCCGGGTATTCAATGTAAATTCAATACAACATGACTTCTGAATACAATTCTGTCGTGGTCACACACACATAAAGGGAAATGTAGAACTAATTTATATATGATGATAGCCCTTGAATTGTTTCTAAAATCAGTATTTATGACAAAATTATTCCTGTACTCGTTTTCATAATGTAACTAAAAGCCTGCTATAAAGTAGGCTAAAAAAAAAAAAAGAAATTAATCAGTTATATTTTATTGAGCACCTTCTATGTAATCGTTAAGATGCCAAGTACCATAAAGAACTAAATATAAACTAAGTCCCTGTTCTCAAGTAGTTTACGCTTTTCTCTATAACACATACTAAACGAACAGAACACTAAAAATTAATACTAATGCTTAATACCTCCTGGGTGCTTATTGTTTACCAGGTGATGTGCCAAAAATGGTACATCTAGGACCTTATTCAAAACTCAAAACAATCCTCTGCTCAAGTTGTAATTACACCCCCCATTTTATAGATAAGGCTTGAAAAGGGTAAAGTAACTTGCTTGAGGTAACACAGCTAGTAAGTAATAAAGTCTATATTGAAACCAGATTCCATTTCTGCACTGTCCAACAGTCACCAGCCATGTGGAGGCTATTTAACTAAAGTTAAAAATGCAACTCTTCAGTTGCGTTAAACACATTTCAAGGATTCAATCAATAGTTATAGCCTTTACTTGATCTGAGAAACCTAGCTTTTTTTTCTTTACACTCTACTTCCTTCTGTGGGAAACATGAAGTTAAAATGCTAAATTGCATGAAACCATATAAACGCTGGTGAAATTCAGAGGTAGGAGAAATCTATATCATTCTAAGTCATCTATATAATTGCAACTCCATGTGGGCAAAGACTTGTCTGTCATGTTCACTTTTAATCTCTGGCACTTAACCAAGTGAGTGGGTACAAAGCTGTGCCTCAAAAAGTATTCGTTGAATGGGTGGATAAATAAATGTTTGGAGATGAACCTGACAAATATGTATCATCTAGGAACCATAAGTAGCTCCTGAAGGAATAACCTAACCCCCTCTCAAGACGTTATAAAGAATGGGGTGTATTTCTCGGCTAGCAGATAAAAATATTTACACAGATCACACCATAAGGCAAGACTCTACTTTCCTTCCAAATATTTCCAAATTATGCATGAATTGATAATAACCTAAGACTAGCTAAGGTCAGAGTAATTGCCATTTAATTGGCTTCAAACATACTAATGATTATGATAATGTTGATACTGAAGAGACTTAATAGGCCTGGAGATAAATGTGTCAGAGACCAGAGAGGTGAATCCATGAGAGGGGGAGGGGGAGGGGATCACTGTGGAGGTCACAAGCTTGAGAATCACCAAATGGCCACTCGCTACAGTTGCGAAGAAACTTTGCTTTTAGGCGAAATTCTGGAACAAAAAAAAATAAAAGAAGTTTAAAGAGAGCAACAGGGACGGGGGCGGGGTGAGCACCGGAGGGAAAGAAAAAGCAAGCTGTGTGCCCCAAAGAGTAACTCATGAGGGAGAAGTTTAGTTGGGGAAAATTAATTGGACAGTCCAGGGAGAAGCCACGACATAAGGGCTCAGGTGGCCTCAAGGAAAACACTTAAGAGCTGAGAACGGAGAAGCTGCAGGCAAAACAGACTCAACCTCCCAAGAGAGAAACACGCTGACTGGAATTGAGAAACAGAACTGGAAATTAGTACAGATCTAAGCAGAAACATATGCTAAGTTAAACGAGGAAATGGAAATTGCCTCATTTGTACATATTCTACTTAAATTCCCCACATCCCCAAAATACCTAAAAACTCTAGTAAAATAGTCCAGGCATCTTAAAATGATGACTGCACAGCCTATGTAGGACGGACTGAATTGGTGAAAAGATAATAGTCAAGAAAAATAGGGAAGAGATTATGATCCCAGATTCACATAATCTTTGGGGAAACAGGTTAAGCAAAGGGTGATTGCTAAGAAACCCTCCCTTTGGGGTTCTGCCAGAGGTCCTATTGTATCCCCACGGTCATCTATAAAAGAAGAGGCTGTTACAATCAGGGCAGTAAAACAGCAGGCATCCTAGCACTCCTGGCAAAGGTCTCTAGAACGCTTCCTGCCTCCTACACCGTTTCCACGTGGAGCTCTTTTAATGGTGTGATTCATATTCATGTCAACTTTACAAAAGCATTTAAGCTGAAGTCGGGTCAAAACAAACTGATGATGTGGATGATCAGCTGAAAGCCATCGCCTCTGCGAACCTGTCATGGCTGAGCCTAGGCTGTGCAGTCTACCTGGTACCACGGCCGAGTGGGAGTGGCAGGTCCCTGATATTTGTTCCAGTAGCCACGAAGCCACACTGGCTCTCAGATAGCACAATCTGCCATTCACTTAAGTCTGGCTTGCCAGGAAGCCCAAGGATGGACTCCCCACCAGTACCATCAGGCTCAGGGAATTTGGCTAGCACCAGGCACCTCAGACTTCTGCCAGCTAACTGGCTTTGGGGAAGCCGCTGACCTACTCTCCACTGAGTGGCTTTTGTGAACCTGGAACCCAGCCTGCCTCTCATCATTGATCAACCTTGGCCAAGCCAGCTGGCTTGTTCCTTTGCAGACAGCTTGCCTTAGGGAAGCTGGTTGGTGGCTATGCAACCTACTAAGCAAGAGAGACACAAAACTGCAGAACAGTCTCTCCAGAAATGACCAGTGTTCACTTTCATTCGAGGGCGACTTAGGAATGAACAACATCACGCATGATACCGGATACGATACGGATGGAGTAGAATGATGCATAGTCCTCACAACAAAAAAAAAAAGGTAACTAACACATTAGGAATAGTGCCCAAATGAAATAAAACCAGGAAGCACTTTAGAAAATGAGCCTCATTCAAATGAATACCAGAATTCCTTTGCATTAAATTGAGGCGTGATGTCATAAATCAGTAACACGCTGATATATATGTGCAGTGGTGAAAAGGAGCCAAAATCTGTTGTTTGGAGGCCAGTGGAATAAAATTGCACATTGGATTCCGATACGGCTGGGGGAGGTCCCCCTCCTCCCTCACCACTTACTGTGGTGTCACTGGACTTTCAGTGGACGAGCAAATGTTGAAGCAGGTTTTTCCCCACTGGGGGCGAAATCCATTGGGGATTTTTTTTTTTTTTTAATAATCCAAAAGGAATAAAAATCTGCAGCGCATTAGATAACTGCCGGCTTCCTATGTCAAGTTCACAAATGGAAATGACAAATGGGAACAATCGAATATATGATTAACTTTTAATAGTATTCCAATTAGAGTGGGAGGAAGGGATCTAAAGGAACAATTTCTTATAATTTCAGTCTTTCCGTCCTCTCTAACGCAGATGCGATGAGGGTAGATTTATTCCATTGAAATAACTGCCGGTGCTGCGTCTGGTAAATCCACGTCAGAGAATCTATTTCATTTACAACATGTTAGTTGTTTTTTGAAAAATACCAATGTAAAATTGTCAAAGAAACCCAGAAAAATGTGCGGAGGGGCTATGCGATGGTCTAAGATCCACATGGATGCCATACAGAGTTGTGGGCGAATCTCTACACATTAGTACTTTGATTTTTCCTATTTATAAAAACAGATAAGATTGTAACGCCCCCGTAGTACACGATGGCCATATTTTCGAAACGACTGAGGCAACTTGTGCTCAAAGCCAGTTAATCAAATTCGCTCCTCTCTACGAAGGCAAAACTGACAAAGGATTTTGTTTTGAAGTTCACTTTCTAAAACCTGAAACCAGAGAGTAAAACCATGCCACAAGGCAAAATGTTCCTCTACGCTCCAGTTTGGACTTAAATAAGATGCCATCCACTGTTTCACAAAAACGGAGACCCTGAAATCAGGTTCCTCGGAAACGAATGGTGTGAGTGTAGCTGATGTTTATTCACACAGTTTATAGCTGGCAAGTTATTCCAAAGTTTAAACCAAGGATTTCAGGGGGGGAAGTCACCACGAAAGACAGTCTAGTCTAAGCCCCACATCATACTTGGACTTCTTACCCTCTCTCACAGTCCCCAGAAAACTTCCTGCCTTCCAGCCCAGTTCATTCCGTTTCTGGACAGTAAGTGAAAAACTCAAAGCAGTGAAGTGAAGCCTGGTCTAAAAAGGGGGAGAAAAATGGTTTACTTAAGTAATCTTTTAAGAGCTCACTTATCTCCTAATACTCACAGCCTCTGAAGAATCCCAAGCCAAGTATATACTGGAATATTTCTACAGTTCACAAAGAAAAACTCCGTGAAACAAATAGAGCATAGGCCTCCTATAAAATCCAGACACCACCACACAAATCGCTGTGAGAACTCTGGCAAGTAACATCATCTCCGTGAGCTTCCATTTCCTCTGTGAGATGGGAAAATACCCACCCCTGGGTCTCAATGCAAGGATTAGCAAAAAAAAAAAAATTAAAATCCAACTAAAGCGCATAGCACATAGGCTGATGTATATTAAGCTCTCAATATGTGTTACGACTTTCACCTGCAAAATCTTTGCTATTCATTTTCAAGACAGACTATTCAAGTTTCGTATCAACAAAGCATGACAAAAAAAAATCAATCACCAGCTGGTAATGCGGTATCTGTACATGAAATAACTTTTTGTGGCACCTTAAAAATATTCCCCAACGGCTTAATGTCAAGACAGAGCTCACAAAGAAGGAGCTCTTTGCGAATGCTTATATGATAACTCGGGAGTTTTGTTTAATACTCTGCATTAATGAGAGAGCGTCTTAGGATAGTATTACAATGGAGAGGGCAAAGAATACCAGTGAGGTCAGTGGCGTTCTGTTAACTGTCATCTAACACAGAAATATTTTCCTTGAATACCATTAAAGCTTTCTCCTTTTCTTTGTTCTGCTTTTTGAAGGCAGTAAGAACCCAAATTTCCCTACCGATAATTTCTGTTTTCGACTTGGCAGCATAATGATATTAGACTTGAGGAAAAAAAAAAAAATTCACCTTGGCAATGTCTTCTTCAGAGGTTTTTACAAAAGATATTTTGTTAGGATAAATTGTACCAAGCAGGTTTTTTTTTTTTTTTTAAGTAAGCAAAAACACAGCTGCTTGTTATGAAATGACCTGAGTAGCTTTATATTTTTTTAAAGAGAACCTACCCAGAAAATGCTACATCTTTTAAATGAACATTTTATTAAAGTGGAAGATACGAAACAGAAGGGTAATTAGACAAGTAAGTTGGTCTTTGCTCCTCCTGCTGATAGGGAAAACCCAAAGGACCCTCGGAGTTCCCACTGCCATATATAAATCAAGACACAAGCTGTGGATGCAGCAAAAACAGTTCTGCGATAATTTTTCTTTATATCCTAGGGGCTCGAGACAACTGATCGGTGAGAAGTAATGGCAGCTCAATGAATAAATCTGTGCTGTCTCATATACAAACGCTCCTCGAATGACGATGGGGTTTTGTCCTGATGAACCCATCGGAAGTTGAAAATATCATCAGTCGAAAATGTTTTTAATCACCTAACCTACCAAACATCGTAGCTGAGCCTAGCCCACCTTAGACGTGTTACATTTGCCTACAGTTGGGCAAAATTATCTGACACAGCGGATATACTGCAGAGTGTCGGTTGCTGGCCCTTGTGATCACGTGGCTGACCAGGAACTGAGCTCGCTCGCGCTGTCCAGCATCACGAGAGAAGATCACACCACCTATTGCTGGCCCGGGAAAATATCCAAACTCAAAATTCAAAGGATGGTTTCTCCTGACTGTATATCATTTTCATATCATCGCAAATTCAAAAAATAGTAAGTCGAACCATCCTAAATGAAGGACCTCCCGCATCCTAAATGAAGGACCGTCCACACAATGCCTTCTCTACAGTAAAGGGCAGAAATAGGAAGTATACCCTATGGATAGTGACGAGAGAGCTCAGAATAAATAGGAGCTCTGGACAAAGAGTCCTCTAAGGTGGGAGAAGAGTCACTGCCACCTGTATACTCCCACCCTTTCTTCTACCCAAAGAGTCCCTAAGCCTTTGGTCGGCCCTGTTCATCTGTGAGGCAGAGCAAAGGATGAGGGCCTTGCATTCTAGAGAGACTGGCAATCGGTAATGGATTGAAGACGATTTACCAGGCCACAGGATTTACTCAGGGCATTAAGGACGTGACCCTCTTCAGACACTGGAGATCCACCAAGGAATGAAAACAAAAGGTTGCTTGAGACCCTCCTACTTTTTTAGGTTAACTTCTGTCCCAGGGACCTCTCCAGGGACAGACACTCACTCAGCTTGACCCAGATGAATAGACCTACACGTATTGCTCGATGCGGGGTCTCAAATCTTGCCATCCTGACCTCCGTAACTTCGGAGACTCATTGCCTTCTCCAATTCACAATCACTCTCCCCTGCTCAGGTATCCTGCAAAGACCCTTCCTGAATGGATCTGCATCCTCTGTGGCCTCATCAAACCCCAGGTGAGACACCTGGTTTCCTGAGACCAGAATCCTAAGGAAAAGGCCCCTCCTTGTGAATGCCACTTACACGCATACCTCAGGCACAAACACTTCGTTAATCCCATAAACTCGCTGCTTCCTGGGGGTGCCAGGACTCTTTGCCACTCCCTCCGCCCTCAGATGAATATTCCAGGCCCACTACTGGCCCGCTGTGCTGAGTATGTGGGCAATCGCCAGGAGCAAGAAAGATCCCTTATTTGGTCAAGGCCGTGACACAGCTCGACAGAGATACAGGATGGGCCCGGGAATAGGACATACCTGACTTTTAATCCCATTCCTACTTTATTTGCAATGGGTCAACGCATAAACCACAAAAACTCTCTGAAGCGTGGATTCTTCATCTGATATCTGATTAAAGAGATGCTGACAGCCAGGGTCTCTACCGGGTGAGGTTTGAAGTGAATAAAACCTTAATATTCTGTGCCCTTTCTACACTGAATGGAGACATACCAAATGACGGTTCTCAACCTTGGTTTTGACTTTATCCTGAACAGGACTCACGATTTTGCCACCCGTTTACATTGCCTACCTAGAATCTATATGCTGGTATTTTTCGGGCTTTTAAGAAATGGGGGAATACTGCGCACCTCTGTAGTAGAAGCTTACTTTAAAGGTGCCGAATCAAATATGAAAAGCAAACGAGGTTATCAATAAATCATATAACTATGTTATTTATTTTGTTTGTTCGAATGACTCATTTCTCCCCCCAGAGGAAGTATACAGAAGGTGTTTAAAATTATGTAAAGTTGCTCTTCTCCTCCCCTACTTGTGTCGATATTTTTATTTAAAAAGTATAAAAACAAAACTTCACATAAATTTCACTGGCAGTAATCTAGCAATCTGTGATGAGATTTCAGACACCCATAAAAATAAAACTCTACTGATTGCACTTCAGTGTGTTCTCAAGGGATGGTAGGGACTGTGGAGAAATATAGAGAAAAAGTTTTCAAACACAGGCAAAAACGCCTAATGAAGACTTCGGTTCCTACGTATTTAAATATTTATGAATTGCTCTACTGTTCCTTCAACTCTCACTTCTATTAACTTTGACAAAAACAACACACTTCCTGTTTTTCTAGAAAGATGAAAAACATCCAAAAATTATTCAGTTAAGACACAATTTAAAAAGTAGCATGATTCACTAGCCATGTCTATCAAAACATAGTTCCCATTATGTTTCCGACCTCATAGATATTGTCGTCATCATCATAAATATAAGTATCTTCATGTCACCTATTGGTATATTTCTGGAGACATTATATCATTTTAAGATAAAACTTAGAATAGAAGGGATGAGAAAGAATGTCGGCTAACTGCTCCCTGCACACATGAACGTGGAAGCAGCGTTGAAGGGACTTGCCTGAAATCACAAGCTAGTTAGTGGAAAAATCAGAATTAAAAGCTAAAGCGCGACCTTTTCCCAGACACACGGAGAAAGCTCAGTTAATATTTATTGAGCTGTACTAAAACTTATTTCCTATCTCTGATTTTTTTCCCACTATGCTCTGACATCAAAATTTCCTCAGCAAAATTTAATATACCAACAGGTTAAATTTTTGATATTTCTTTCTTGCACATTTTTAAAGGTATGTGATTTGTCCGTTTTCTTTGGTAGACAAAGGGATGAGTTCATTCTGAATCTAAACCAGTAATTAAAGGCATTCTTCGCCTGTAACGTGAGTGGTGAAAGCTTCTTAGTGGGTTGAAGTCCTTTTTTTCCTTTTTATACTCCTGTATCTCTTTGCTTCACTTAAGGTCAGATATTAAAGAGTAAATTTCCTCACAAAATTTCTGAGCAAATTTTCACGAATCGATGTGCTTCTACAAAAAGTTTGGAAAGGACACTTAACATTACTGATATCACCAAAGGATGATAAATTCTGCATGAATTCGTGTTAGTCCAGCAAGTCAATACGATACGTGATGTCCGGGTCCTCGCTCACAGTGTCACTCACTAACCATGTGCCAGACATGACCCTGTGTCTGCATCAGCTGTGTTGGTTGTCACCAAAACTTCACAAGATAAGTTTTATCATCAGTCCTATATTTACAAATTAATATGCTGAAGCAATAGGCTGACTCGTAAAAGTTATACAACTTTTCTGAAGACCAGAAGGTGGTAGAGCCAGAACTCACAGCTAGGTCCACCTGGCCCTAACACTTGACCCATACTCTCTTAAGAAACAATAGCTAATGTTGATCTAGTCCTTACACTAAGCTACATGGAATGCTGAGCACTTAACCTGCAGTCTCCTACTAGAAATTCATAGCATTTTATTTGCAAATACTACTCCTGTGACCATCATTTTACAGATGATGAAACTGAAGATTAGAAAGGTTAAGTAACCATTTTTTAAGGCAAAGTAAAAAGCACTGTTTTTTGGCATGAAATAACTAGACGATCCTCCATACTTCGGCATGCGGGCTGGCCTGGCTAGGGAATATCATTGTGGATATCTTGCTCTTATCTGTGAGTCAAAGGAAAATACCTGAGTTGCCAAGATGAAACCCATCAGAGTAATAAACGGCAAAAAGCCCTTCCACCTTTGATCAGTGAATTCTATACCTATTAAATAGCCACTGCTTTCATAAAATGCCTCTGTTTGCCACTGACAAGAGAGAAAACGGAACCAGTACGGCATGCAGTAGCCTTTAAATAACCAAGGAGAGAGATCAAAATAAAAATAAATCCTGACCAGATTTATAGGTGCACCTTGATTAGGTCTTGTTTCTCCCTTCAAATAAGCAATACCTGCAAAAAATGAAAGGGGGATGTTGAGACCAGATATCTTGTAATAGATGGGTTTTCTCTGACATACAGTATGGTGGAATGCCGAAAAAATAATGCTGGCCCATCATCTGCGGGGCTTACAGCCCAGAAGAAAAAGCGGGGGTGTTATTTTTCAGGATGCGGAATCGTGCGACTGCGTGGATTTGAGCAAAGTGTCATTTTTTAAGTGTACTTCTTGAAATTTTATTATAGAATGGTCTTTTGCTGTTCTTGCTACATGACTGTTTCAACTGGTAAAATTTTTTGATTCAAAAATTCCAATGTTAAAATCAGACGTTGTTCATTGAGATCTAGTTCTGGCCCTGGCTAATGGGGAGGCATATCTGATCGGCATTTAATTTTGCTCAATGTGATCTTACCGGAATTGTTTACCCACTAAGCCATCACTTCCCCTTTGCACTCTATCATTAGGAGAAATGGCAGTCGGTAAAACTGAAGATTATTATTTTTAAGAGTGTAAAAATCTCATTTTTCTATAAAGCACGCTTTTAATAAAAACTTCATTTCCCTCAGGCAGCACTTTATCTAAGATGCGTTTGGCTAGTTGAATAAGAACACCCGTTAAAGGAAAGAAGGTTCCCATCAAAGCTGTTGAAATCTGATTTCATTTCAGATTTTAGAACTAATGTTGTTTTTTGTTTAAATAGATTTTGTCTGTCAATTTCCAGACCTGCTGTGCCATCAGCCTGAATGGACTGCTGTGGTCAACACAGGGGATGTAGCAGCAAATTTTATTATGGACTGGTAATTGAATTGAACAGGTTTACATTTGAATAGATTTACTGCCTCATGATGTCTGTCATACTGCATGGGACTGAAATCCCTCTCCATCCATAAAGATACATTTAAGACGGTATCATTCTCTCCAGGCTCAGAAGGCAAGTCTTGAGCCAAGGAGATGGCCAAACATAATTGTGTATTTATATGCAGGGTGTAACGCTATATTTCACTGCAGTTTTTAGGTACAAGAGAAAAAGAATATTCCATATTTACTCAGAACCCTCCATCTTAGAGAACTGATTTTTTTCCCCCATCAAAGTGGGCATAAGGGGTAAAGGGAAATAAATTATTACATGAGTATATCAGCCATGGCAGCAATTCCCTTGAAAACGGACCCTCTAAAGGCTTGATAACAGCAACTGAAGAGGTGTGAATTATAGATAAGGACTGTCCCATGGACTTTCACCAAGAATGTTTAATTAAACACAGTTCACACCTCTTCAGTCACGATTGTTCCTGCTTAAGGACCATCATAGGGAACATTATTTAGCGGGAAAGTATTTTTTTCTACTTCCTTCTTAAACCTAGAAGGACAAATAGTTGAGTAAATTGTAGTAGTAAAATCAAACCAATAAAAAATTCTATCTGCCTGGAAATAGAGGCATGTCCCAATGTATTTCAGGTTTTGAAAATAAAATTCAAATCTAGAACACTTCAATACAAAGTGTTAATATATTATTTTTATAACATTTTTTTAAAAAATTGGTTTGCTTTTTGAAAACAATGATTTCTTAACTCCCAACTCGTAAGCCTTTTTAAATGAGCATAAATTTAGTGTGATTCTGTATAGCTCAACTAAGTGGCAATTTATAGATCAAGAATTAACTGTCAATTACTGATCATTACACACTGAAATATGTTTAGTTTGTTACTCTGCTATAGGGTTTAAGGGAATTCCTAAGACAGCATTTTTCACCTCAAAAAAGGAAAACTCTTCGTCATGTGGGTGGGGTTGTTATTGTTTGGTTTTATTTGTATGTTTTCCTTTGCAAAACTGTCCTTCTGGCATTTTTGTATAAGTTGTCACTAGGAAGAGCAACCATATCTGTCTTTTTCACTGATTTCTCACTGGAGTCTAGAATAGTGCCTGGTACATGGGGGAAGCTTAATAAATATTTAGCAAATGGATATAAATGTAAAATATGTTAACTGAAAAATCCTAATAGGACCAAAGGCTATATACAGTGGGAAAAAAAAAAGTACACATTCCCCATCCTCATTTTTGTTCACCAGTGTAAACTGCCACAAATCTTTATCTAAATATCACTGAGGTTATGTCGCCTTCTACCATTCTTTCTCCTTTCTTTTTAACATAAATTATTAAAATACAATTTTTTATAAAACTTTTTGTATTACTTGGCAATATATCTTGGTTACCTTTTCTGAAGGCTTTACTTATAAAGATATACTCTTGTTTTTTATAGTGTTTTTCAAGTTGAAGATGAGAAGAATTTGAGAGAGCCTTTGTTCCCACCCAAGGAAGGAGTTAGTTCTTAGTGGACAAGAGGCAGAGAAATCCAGCAGGAATTCCTTACACCCAGATACAATCTGATCTACTTGTCTTCCCATATCATGGTACACAGTAAAAACCTTGGAATAAGACAAATGAGGAACAGTTACGAGACTGGTACTTCTATCCCTAACTGAAGCTCTGGTTCACTCTTAGGGAACAAAGTTGGATCTGTCTGGATTGAGAAGTTTAAAAATCAGCAATCTCCACTAACTACAAAATATACAAACTCATAGGTCCAACCCCAGGATCAAGGCATATCCTATGACTTAATATAAGTTATCCATTTAAATATTCAGTTTACCTACTTTTTCTTTCAAGTTTCCATGACAGCATTTTCATTTTCTTACATTATAAAATTATCACATTTATTTATTCTGGAAAATTTTCTGAAGAGAAGGAAACAGTAAAACCTAAAGGCAATATGTAAAATGCAGATCTACAACAGCACACATATGTACAAAGACACACTTAAGGGAAAAAGACTAAATCTAGGGCTACCGACGAAAAGAACGATTTCTATCTCTAAGCTAAAATGTTAGTTGCACCAGACACACTGGAATATATAACTGTTTTAAGACCTTTGATACTGGTGGAGGGGTTGAATGAATTCTATGATCTGACTATGTAGCTGTGTGAGTTCAGGCAATTTGTCTGGCACAGAATACACACGTTCATGGTTATTATCTTGTGTCTTCTGCTTCTATCCCCAACTGAAAGCGATTATTTTAATATTATTATTACAAGCTCTTTATGATAGAAAATAAGTCTAAAAGATTAGAAGAGAATAAAGAGGGCTTTAAATCTAAGTTTAATTAAGAAAAAGAAAATGGTAACTTTATGAAGTGATAGATATGTTAATTAGCTACATTGTGGCAATTATTTTACAAAATATATGTATATCAAAACATCAACCCATGAGCATTAAATATCAACTTTGTCAATTATACCTCGATAGAGATGGGAAAATAGCTCTCTATGAACCTAATAATGAGAAGAAATGCAAAAGGACAATAACAGTAGCCTCCTGGTGTCCATCCTCTGCCTTCTGACAAAAATAAAGATGAAAACAACGAGAGCTGCCCAAACATACCTGGTGCGCTCCGCCACCCATCAGACCTGCCCTTTCCTGCGGATGTCAAGTCGTTAGCCTCAGGGTACCAGGAAATGCGGGTATAAAGAAGGAACATTCTACCATCGGATTCAGGGTACTTACTGCAACCCCAGATCTTCCTGGGAATGACATCTATCTAATTCCTCGTGCATCCCCTCCTCCATTCCCAGCCCAAAGCACAGGGCGACTGGTGAGGGGCCTTACCTTCCTTCAGCATGCCCACTTTTAAACACTTCATGAAGCGACAAGCCTGGCAGGATTTTCGTCTGCGCTTTGTGATCTCACATTCGTTCGTGGCAGGGCAGCTATACTCTATGTTACCTAAAACGCAGAGTTGGAAGGAGAGAAGCTGTTAGATGTGCAAGACCCAGGAAATACTAGCACCTCAAAGGCAATGCCAGTTGTGATGCCTGCCCTCTCCCCCCTAAAAAATGTCTCATGGGATTCATGTTACAAGCGTTACAACCACTGAACGAGGTGGTTGTAACGCTTAAACGAGGTGATGATATCTAGCGATGCTCTTTAAAAGATTGTTTAAATTGGCCTTGACGCCGTCATGTGTAGTCCACCCAGGCAAAGTAACGGTCTTCCAAGAGCTTCAGGGCCAAAAGAAATTTCAAAGCAGGTTATTGCCATAAAAACACAAACATCAGAACTATATTCTTGTGTCCTCAAGCTTGGATTTCTTTGGGTCGCTAACGCTTGCTGCATCAGGCTTATCATCTTTCTGTTATCGAATGGCTGCCAAACTTCGCTGTGAAAAACGATTGGCAGGCTAACGTGGGACCTCGCAGGAAGCTTCTAGAGGGCAGCAACTAAAGTCCCGTGGTTCTAACACTAACCGCCACCTCGCAAAGACAATTTTGTGCTTGGTAAATGATCCTTATTGGTAAATGCTCAACATCCTCAATATCATCATCATCAACATCGTCATCGTCATTGTCACCATCAACCACCATCGTCATCATCATCAACCATCATTGTCATCGTCACCATCAACCACCATCGTCATCATCATCATCAACCATCATCGTCATTACGTCTGTTATACTCCTCACATAATGAAACCCACACACTTAAGCTCCATGGAAGTGTTTTAAATAAGAACAAACTGCTATGAAATTATATTTTTAGTATTAGAGTTCACATCACTTACGGTAGCATCTATATATTTGAAATGACACGAAACCAGAAGAAGATCCAAACTATAACTTCATTTTTTCTTTTTTTTCAGTTAGGGGCAGTGACAGCGTGTGGGCTGTGCCCTGGGCCTGCCTACGGCTTTGCAAAGAAGCTGCGTTCAAGATCGAGCCTCTCTCCCCTATCGGCTCTGCCACACAGTGCCTGAAGGTCTCCGATTTACTTCCTAACCCTTTCCCCTTGTGATTCAGTGCATCAGTATCTTAATGAAAATGCATTCTGTTTATCGCCCTCTTGGGAAGGGGGAGGTCATCACGCCACATGCATAAATTGTCATCAGAGATGGTCCGAGCATAATTGCAATTTTGCTGCTCCACGTCTGCAATGCCCGGGGTCCATCCAAGTCCCCTGAAACATGCACAGACTCTGATAATTAGCATAGAGGCTGCCTGGGACCACGGCATTGATGAAATATTTCAGAGTTAATCACACTTTGTAAACACTGATTTATATTGACTACCTTTCTCCAGACTGATGTCTCCTCGGTAAATATCACATTACTGGGTTGCAGGATTGCACAGACTCAAGTCATCAGCAACTGCTAATTCAACAGGAAGTAATACCTAACCACTTACAACTACTGAAAATTGGTTAAGCATGCATGACTCAAAAATAAAAAAAATAAAAAAAACAGGCTGTACATTATAACCTGAGATAAGCCTATCAAAATTATTTGACTAAATTAGCATTCTAATTCAGGGTATTTATAATAATAAAAGCAACTACTTTTTCACATAAGAGGTTGAATAATAAGAGTAATATTAATTGCATCAACAGAAGCACACACCTCACCTTCCTCAGAGATATTACTGATGCTGTATTCATTGAAAAGCAAGGGGAAGTCAAAGAAACCAGCCTGGCTGGGTCATGTCTGAGAATAAAAGGATTTAGAATGTGAACTTTAGATAAATCATTTTTCACTGCAGAGTTTCTTTAACCATTACTGAACTTTATTTTGCATCGAGAGAGTGTTGCTAGTAATTTCCTGGGGGTTAATTAGTATTCTACTGCGAGACCCTTCCATCTGCATGGCTCTCCTTATACTTATTTAAAAAGAAAGCCACATCTCTGCTTTCTTAGGAAGAGCTGAACAATGACTAGCGAGAAAAAAAAAAAAAAAAAAAAACTCTTTTCCAAACAGCATTCCTTCCCATTCGTTTACCTGAAAAATCAGTGTGAAGTCATGCTTCGTGTACCTTCCAGTATGGAGGCGTGGGCACTTGACCCCAAGCTTGGAACCCAGAGCTGAAAACTTCTCCTGGGATGACCCACACACACAAATAATCATCATTCCTTTCAAACTAGTTCCTCTTCCTCTTTGAAAATTATATCCTCATCCTTCACGATAGCATACGTCTGACAGGAACCTCAACCAGGCATGTGTGAGCTCACACCTAGCCTATGGCAGTTATCCCCTAACTGGGCATTTTGCCTCCACTGTCCCCTCTAATCCATGCCACATACCACTATCCTATTCCTCTTCCTGTGACTTGCTTTGATCCTTCATCACCCTAATTAAAAAAAAAAACAAAAAATCAATAAATTCCGATGGCTTCCTGAATTAAATATATAATATCAGACTAGCTAACAAAGTCTCCTCCAATCCAATTCTCACCCACTTCTCCAGCAATATTGAAATGATTATCTTGTATAAACTTTCCGATGCAGCCACTTTTGATGGACTCATTTTCGCTGTGCCCTTCAGACTTCTCGCTGAGAATGATCTATCTTTGGCCCTCTTTCCTTCTTAAAATTACTTCCAAGTCCCAGTGTTCAACTCGAATTCCAGTCAAATCTTTCATGAAAACGTCTCAGCCCATCCCAGCAGAAAATGATTTCTTGGTTCTCATACCTTTTCGGATACTCTCATCAGATCCAGACATGCCGTATTTTGTTATACCTTTTCACATGCGTATTACCCATTAGATGATAAGATCCTGGAGGCAAGAACCACTTCTTAGGCAATACAGAAATCTCCCACGAAGAAGGAGAACGTAAGTAAAATAATACTCTTAGAATAAGTTAATATTTTCTTGATATCTCAAGGTTATTTCTATGAACATCAATTACGGTGCTGAAATGCAGCCATGTCCACAGTCAAGTGAGCCAGATGTCCCTTCAGGAAGTGATATGAAGCACACTAGGAAACCCGTTTCACAAATCAGAAAAAGTAAAAGAAAATCTAGTTAATTTTTCAAAACCTTGAACAGTAGCTTTGCCAAAAATGGAAATGCATGGCAAAACGGGGAGAGATTATCAAGAGGGAACCGATAAAACGCAAAGACTTCTAGGGAGTAAAGTGTGAAAAGGAAAAATAACTGTAAGAGGCTTCAAAGGAAATAAAAATGCATCTCGACACGAATAGGATACCAATAAAAGGAAAATGTGAAAATACAGATAGATGGCACTAAATGAGTTATTTAACTTTTATCTAATTATAATACTTATTATTTACAAAATAGGTGCTCTATTTTGAGACTTTTATAGTGAGACTTTTAGATTGCATACAATGAACTATTCTAACTTCCTTCCGAGCTGTTACCTCCCATGATTCTTCAATGACAAAGAGAAATGTAAAGGCTGGAAACTTTTTAATAGCCTGAGAATGAACTCTTGGAAGAGGGATTCTGACTTATTCATTGCTGAATCCTCCGTGCTTATCAATGAGTCTGGAATTTTTTATCATGTGCTGGGTTGAGATAGAGACGTGGGTCTGGCTCGTCAGGGGTCCATGGTCTTACAGACGTGTAAACAAATAACAGTGCAACTTAGTGTTTGGTGTGACAGCTCTGGATTCAGAACCAGCACGCACGTCCACAAACGCAGAGACTGTGCTCAGGGAAGTTGGCAAATTCTTTACACGGACACAAATGCTTGAACTGTGTGTGCTGTGAAAAACGAAGAAATAACCGCGTTGGGGTAAAGGCATCTTCCCAAAGCTGCAGGGAACAGAACATTTTTATAAGAATGTCACTGCAAATGGATGGGAAGCAAACTGGTCCTGAGTGTTTTCATAAATGATATACTTTTGGCTTAACGCGTGTAAAAATCGTTTAAGAGGAAATCAGCTATCCTTCGACCAAATGTCCTGTTTCAATAAACTTGGCTTGACGTATATGGATGATAACCTTGGTTTCGTTAAGCAACACTGGTTTGTATCTTGCAAAACAAATCAACTTCATTTTAAAGAACTGGTTTGCTACAGGAAAACCTCCTCATTCGCCAGCCCTCCCCCTGACTGAGTTCGGACGTGACCACCCACCTGACCAAGCCTTTGATCCCCAGTCGAGTCCGCAGAGATTCTGCCCTTGAAAAACCTTCCCTGGCACTTTTTCTACTCAATAAAGAAAGCATTTTATCCTAAAACTGTGCAGCCCCCAGCACCTGGGCAACAATGTCACATCTATTTCGGTAATGGCTCAGACATCGCTCCCAGCAGACCTTATGATCTCCACGGGGGCGCTTGTTTTCTTCGATTCATGAAAGCAGAAACCAGACAAAAATATTGCCAATAGCAGCTGTGGGCACCTGGAATCTGAACTCTGGATTGTCACGCAGGACGACGCAGAGGTTATTTGCAGCCTCGGAGTCTCATCGCAGACACGGGGTTTGCTTGGATTATAGCTTGCTATTTTCTGGGACGCATTTGTTAAATGGCACTAGGGACTGAATTGGGCAGCTACTGGTGACACGATGGGAATCTTCCCAGTTTTGTCAATAGCCGAGGGAGTAAGCTCTGCTGCGGGGTGAGCGAATCAACATGGAGGCTCTGGGTTTTTAAACCGGGCTGACGGGAATGATAGAGCCATTTGTAATATCTCCTGGCGGCTTTTCAGAAAGTCCTGGGCTCTGATTCCTTATTTCAGAATCTTTTGTACAATTAGTTTGCAGGCAATATAATTTTCTCACTTACTGCTTAATAGAATCTTGCAGCTAGCTGGCGGATGGAATAACAGGGTGTATGAAACTCCAGCCTGGAGTGCCAGTGGATAATTTGTATATTCCTTTCAGCCACTTAATAGACTTTTACAGTTTGGCAGCGAAGGGGCTGAATGATGTGAATTAGCATGGCATCTCAAAATAAAAATATATGTCAAATCTCTACTCCCTCCATTCACACATAGTAGTGACGGACTGGGCTTCACGGAGTTCCCAAGAGTCACCCTCTTTTTCATACACATGGACATCACAATTATAAAGCCTGCATCTGCATATTTCCCCCAATTGTTTTAATTTTATTAGCAGAACCAAACAGCTTGAGATGACCCACAGGGCACTCCGGTGGGGTTTATCCAGTTGCTTTCCAACATTAAGTGATTTTGAAAAAAGGCGTATTTGCCTCAGTGCACAATTATAGAGCATTAAAAACATGTAAGCAATAATCTGTAGTATTTTTGTTTTAAATGCCCCAAACAAAAGAAAACCCTCTATAGATAGTAGTAAAGGTTTTTCCATATAGATAACTTCCTTTTCTTTCCTTCACTTTTTAGTTTTGAATGCTTCTTTGTTTCTAGCTATTTTCTGCTCATTGCACTTGAAATAAAAAAAAAAATACTATCTATAGCTGAGATTATATAATACAGAATAATAATTTATTACATATGTGTAGCATAAAAAAGGGTCATGAATCCATCAATGAGCATTGGAGTGCTTTTTCTTTTTTTTTCCCCAAAGAATAAACTCAAAGTTAGACTTCAAAATAAGTTACCTAAAGACACTGCATCTGTTCCCAAAAGGACTGCTTCAAAAACTTTACGCCACTTTTTTTTAGAACTGCCACCAGCGGTACTTTACGAACTACACTTCATTCATCTTCACGCAAAACACCTGATGGCCCTCTTTATCACGAGGCATGATGATGCCAAACGATTTCTCTCCACTGTTACATTGTATTATCTACCTAAAAATTTCAGCGATCTCCAGATCACTAAAGATATTCTGAGAATCTGCCTCCAGCTCTAAATGAGGATGCCCTCGAATATTACAAAGAATGGCAGTGTCAGACTCCGAAGGGGACCCCGAGCCACCTGTGAAGTGCAGGTGGTGGCATACTGAGGTGGCTCACAGGCACCTCTTATCTGAGCACCTGCAGACACAGGGTTATGCCAGCCTCGTGTCCTTTGCCTTTCGTTGCCCCTTTGCCCCGAAAAAGTGAGGTGGAAGTCAGATAGGCATAAAAAAGGGTCTTTTGATATTTGGTCCTTCAAGGGTCTCTAGGATTAAATCCTGGGAATCCCAAACATAGTCTAGAAGAGCCATAACGGTCTGTTGGCAGAAACTGCCACATTTTCACAGTGAATCTGAGGCTGGGCTCCAAAATGAGAATAAATGATGCTTTGCCTTTAAGGGAAAAAAGACCAGAAAGAAACCAACAAGCAGACAGGCTTACAAACCCTGAGCAAAGTCTAGCG
>NW_011888902.1:823120-829235 GCF_000151845.1 Pteropus vampyrus
CCACCAGCGGTACTTTACGAACTACACTTCATTCATCTTCATGCAAAACATCTGACGGCCCTCTTTATCACGAGGCATGATGATGCCAAACGTTACATTGTTACATTGTATCATCTACTATTACATTGTATCATCTACCTAAAAATTTCAACGATCTCCAGATCACTGAAGATATTCTGAGAATCTGCCTCCAGCTCTAAATGAGGATGCTCCCGAATATTACAAAGAATGGCAGTGCCAGACTCCGAAGGGGACCCGAGCCACCTGTGAAGTGCAGGTGGTGGCATACTGAGGTGGCTCACAGGCACCTCTTATCTGAGCACCTGCAGACACAGGGTTATGCCAGCCTCGTGTCCTTTGCCTTTTCGTTGCCCCTTTGCCCCGAAAAAGTAAGGTGGAAGTCAGATAGGTATAAAAAAGGGTCTTTTGATATTTGGTTCTTCAAGGTTCTCTAGGATTAAATCCTGGGAATCCCAAACGTAGTCTAGAAGAGCCATAACAGTCTGTTGGCAGAAACTGCCACATTTTCACAGTGAATCTGAGGCTGGGCTCCAAAATGAGAATAAATGATGCTTTGCCTTTAAGGGAAAAAAGACCAGAAAGAAACCAACAAGCAGACAGGCTTACAAACCCTGAGCAAAGTCTAGCGACTGGAGACCAAGAAGACCACGCACCCTGGTTTCATGCTCCGGGGAGTGTGGGAGGAGGGCCGTGAAGCCTACAGCGGGGATCGCCATCGACTCCCCGCTGTGTAGTGCGTCTAACCGCAACGTGAAATTTCCCAATTGCATTGAATAAAAAATGGTTCGCCAGGAAAACAATGCTGTTACATGAGAGGAGATTATTTATTTTGCCTTGATATTTTTTTTCCAGTTTAAACAAGGCGTATCTTCAGCTTCGCCCAAATCTGTAAACACCACAATTCTTATTGCTTTAATTCCATGATTATTAACCACACACTAGGCTCTATGAATGTTTGTTTCTTAAAAAAAAAAAAAAGGTGGAAACAAGTCTTGCACGCCCACTGAATGTCCATCCTTAGCGTACTGCCTTGCATCTGGTTCAGGAAACCATCAGAGGATGAGTGAGTGAGGGGAGAGAGAAGGGGGGAGGCTGTAACACCCCGTAAGCGTCACGTGAAACGTGCGGATGAAAATTGCATAGTTGGGTTCTGCCTCCTGAAGGGGAGACACACTGCACGAGCCCATCGATCATTAAACACTTTGAGTGGAGTTTGAGAACCGTATAAAAACAACCTCCCTCGGATTTACTTAAGGCTGTGAAAATAAATATGCCATTTACCCCAAGAGACTGAGAGAGGGGTCTGTCCTGCCAACAACTCCAGTATATAGCACTATATTTTACAGATACTAGGAGAGGAAGACGTGTAATAACTCGAGTCATTTTTTAAAGCACCAAATTGTCTAAGAAGTGAATTTCTGAGACATCAACCACATCTTCCTGTGAATATTTCCTATCACCCCCCGCAGAACTCATAAACTGCCTATCATGGGATATAATCTGAATATAACTGAGTGAGGCATTTGGAAAGCTCTTCAAAATCTCACCCCAGCCTTATCTCTCACTATAGGGCCAGGTCAATTTCTACCCCCACCCAGGCCCACGTGCTGTATGACGTCCACATTGAATTAGTCCAAGTTCCTAGAAAGCACCACTGTCTTTCCTTCCGATCTTTCTCAAGTGCCTCTTTTATCATTTCTTCAGCGATGCTGTCCCAGGCCCACGGAGTTAGGAATCTCTATGGGTGCACCCGGTTCCTCTCAGGTGAGCCCTTCCCTTACCAAGTGACATACGTTATTATGTGTGCCTACTGAACTGCCACCTCCTGTCCCAGCTAGGTAATTGCAGGGAAAAGACAAAAACTCAAGCATCCGGACATCCAGTCCAATACTCCTTACACGCACCCATTAAAACTTACCTACCAATACCTATAATAAACATTAAGAGTGCCAGGCTCTCGTCCACGTGCTTTACATACACAAACCCCCATTCTGCAGATGGAAGAACGAAGACACAGAAGAAAAGAGGTAACACAGCCGGCGTCACGTAGCTCACAAGTGTCGGAGCCAGGATTTGAACCCAGAAAGCCTGTGCTCTTAACCCTGACGCAATGCCGCCGGCCTCCGGCCTTTCCCAAGGGATTGACTGAGCATTGTGTGGCACAGAAACGAAAAATGAAATTCCTTTCTTCTGAGGGGGCGCTTCGTGTAGCTGCTGCTGCTGTTATTGTCACTGGCTGGAAGGGAAATGCTGACGCCTGGCCGTGGCGGGGCAAGGGTGGCCTTGGCATTGTCTTTTCGGCTGTCAGCTGATGCTGCTGAGGCAGCTGTGGGAGAGGATAGGGTTGCTCGTAAGAGAACGGCATCTCTCAACACCTCAAAAAGAAATCCCTCAACTGATCTCTGCACCACTACGGTTCGTGGCCAGTTTAATTCCACAGAAACCAAACAAACCAGTGTCGCCAAAGCAACAGGTGTCAGGTTGTAAACAATGCATTTTAAAGATCTCAAAATAATACTATTGTTCACGGTAGAGAGAAAAGGCAGTTCATAATCAGAAGGGCGAGGGCTGAAATGCATTAAAAAGAGAATGTGTATAATAAAAATACGCTCATTGATGAAAATGATGTAGAATATAAATATCTCTCATCAGAGTTATGCAGAAATTCAACGTTTTTAGCTGTGACGTCATGATACCTTCTAGGAGAAGGCTAGTGTTCTCCTGCAGTGGGGGACACATCCCCTAAGACAGGGTCCCAACCCCGAGGCCATGGACCAGTACCGGTCCTTGTCCTGTTAGAAACCCGGCTGCACAGCAGGAGGTGAGCGGCCGGTGAGGGAACGAGCTTCATCTGTACCTGCAGCCGCTCCCCAGAGCCAGCATCAGCGCCTCAGCTCCGCCTCAGAGCATCAGGCGTTAGATCCTCACAGGAGCCCTGGTCCCTGGTGCCACAAATGTTGGGCACGGCTGCGTCTATGTGATGTGTGCAGCCACTTCATCTTTGCTTTTAAGCTCCTATAGTGTAGGGATCGTGTCCCAGGAGTCTTCATGAAAGAGCTCAGAGATGTCCCCTGCCACACGAGAGGCTTTATACCTGAGCTAACCATGACCTCCCAAATTTGCTGTGCTAATAATATACATCAACTTTTAAATGTTCTCGCTCTGCCCACAAATCTTTAAAAACCTATACAAGTCTGCCTATCTTCCTTTTAAAATGTGATTCAAAAAATAGGGAAGAAATGGTTTATTAACAAAATAGCCTTGGTGAAAAAAAGAAATGCTAATGAAGGCTCATGCACCCGCTAACTCTGCATGGAAAACATTTCAGTGTGTACGTTTTGCCGTGGCAGCTGCCGTACGGTACAAGGAGTCCACACGACAAGTGTTGGTGGCGTTTGGATCACACCCTATGTGACAAAGCAACCGACTGGAATAGGACTTTGACTTCACACCAACCTTCAGATTTTCTCTGTACCTTAAACAAGTACAAACAAGCACATCCTTTCCTGATACTGTCCCTAAGTGCTTCTGTACTTGAATGCCATCAATGTGCCCAGAACTTGGCCAGAAAAGAAACATGGATGTTTGATTCTTCCTTCAAGATCAAGTTCATGATGCTTGATTCTTCCTTCGAGTTCATATCTTTAACGAGTATTTGTCTGCTTCCTCCAGGGCTGGTGCAGATTTAGAAAATGCTGCTTGACACAGTGATGCTAACAGATCTGTATTAAACTGTAGGAGGCAGTATCACCACGATTACAAGCTAAGCTGCTGGAGTCAAACCGGGTTCAAGTCCCTGCTCTCCCATTTTCTGTAGGAGTTGGGGAACACGTCTAAATGTGAAGTTACTTGCTTTGTGGCTGAAGTGCAGATAACAACTGATACCTTCAGAGGGTGCTGTGAAAATCAAATGAGATCATGCATTTAAGGTACTCAGCACAGTGCCTGATGCAGAGGGAGCATCGATTATCAACAATAATTGTGACACTGTAACTATACTCGGGAAGGGATGTGAGACATAGGAGAAGAGCTACGAGGGACTTGAGAAGTGCCCAGGTGCTGGTTCTCAGCACCGAAGGAAGGAAATGCCAGGCAGAGAACTCCCTCCGTCCAGGTGCTAGCAAGCAAAGAGGCCGGTAGACATAGTAGGTCTGTTCGATCAACAGGTACATAAGAGAAGCACAAGCAAACAAACATTCAAAAAAGACTAATTACTAATTACCCCAACGGGCAGGGAACTGAGACAGGGCTGCTAGCTGGGTTTAGAGCAAAACAAAGACAGCCTAGAGGAGAACCTGAAAGCTCCTGAGCGTTAGAGCTTCTGCCGCCAGGGCTCCCTCCTGAAGCACCGCCTGTGTCCTCCACTGCCGGTATCACAGGGATGGCAGAGAAGCGCCCGGCACCGCCTCAGACAAGAGTAGGACCGAGGGAAGGAGGAGAGACCTCCTGTTTGACGACGGCGCCGGGAGGTGGGGGTAGGGTTGCCTCCTCCACTCAATACTTGTTTAACTCTCATTCTTCATATAAGGGGCGTTGACAAGCCCTAGGCCCAGAGAGTAAATATTTAAGCTTTGCAGATCATCCAGTGTCCCTTGTGACTCCTCAGCTCTCAGCAGAGCACTGAGGCGGCCACAGACCACAGCAATGGGTGTGGCTCTGCTCCAAGGCAACTTTCCTTAGCAAAAGGGGTTTTTGCTAAGGAAAACCCTGCCTTGGTTTACTGACCTCTGATCTAAAGCACATGGACAAAGGGTGCAATGTTCAAAAATACAATCTATTATCCATTATTTCCTTTCTTGCTCATAACCCTGTAAAGTGGATTCCCACAAATTAAGTATTGATACTAAAAAAAATAAAATAAAATAAAACAAAATCTTAGTAAACTGATCTGAGAAGAGCAAATGGAAGAACGAGCTGGAGGACTCTGGCATTAAACAGAAGTTGAACTGGTTCTCCATGCGAAACGTAGTTTGAAGACTGGGGGACAGTGAGGGTGCTTCAGAAGCAAGGATTTACCTAGGGAGAAGTGACGATGCTTTGTAGGTGAAAGGGGAAAAGGTACAATCAAGGACATAATTTTGGGCTACATTCATTCCTTTGGAGATTCTTGTACTCGCCTCTGAAATAGATATCAGAATATGGATTTGGGGTTTGCTTTCAGATTCCTTCTAAAATTGCATTTGGATTTCAAGCTCTAAATTCTAAATTAATCGAGATTTCCTTGTATTAAATTCTCTTCTTTCTAGTATTACTCAGTGATGCCTTTATTAACAATTATATAACAATATGGTTGTTTCTTTATACTTCTTAAAACAAAAATAAAACAAGGTTTAACCCCAAGAATATAATTTTTGCTTTAAAACTACAGATCTATTTGTATAATCATGTTTTTTTCTTCTTCTGACCAATATTCGTCAAAAGAAAAAAAATCGATTCTGAGTTGCCCTCTCTCGTGGTCACAAACTTGATGCAAGTGAACCATCTTCCTGACATCAAAAGGAGAAATGAGCCTCTTTCCTCCTGAAATAAAAAAAATTAAAGAGTCCAGGAAGTATTATCAGTGGGGAGTGGGTAGGTACAATTCTAAGATCAATCTAAACTAAGAACTAAAAATTGAGTGGTGAAATGAGTACGAATAGATAAAATTCAAGGGACTGAGACAGAAAACTGATAGAAAGGCACTGAAGAGCTGAACTCTCAAACTTCATATTTAGGGGATTTCTGAAAATGATTTATAAAAATTAAACATTTTTAAGAATTACTTTTGACTCCCTCTTCTTTAAAAACCTTTAATACCATCTAAGCATGACTTCGGGAATATTCTTAATTCCCACATTTATTCTAACAACTTAATAAAAACTTTTGCCCATGGACTAAAATCACTCAAGAACAATTCATTCTAAAATTATTCAATGCTTTAAAAACCTTTTAAAATATATAAGCAGGGTAATGGAGGGGCGGGTAAGAGCACATGTTCTGTGTTCAGACTGTTTGAGAATTGTTTTGGGAAAATAATTCTCTGGGACTCAAGATCCACATTTACAAATAATACTACATAATATAATAGTATATCTACTTTATTGGGGCCATACAA
>NW_011888902.1:829285-834755 GCF_000151845.1 Pteropus vampyrus
CCCAAGAATATAATTTTTGCTTTAAAACTACAGATCTATTTGTATAATCATGTTTTTTTCTTCTTCTGACCAATATTCGTCAAAAGAAAAAAAATCGATTCTGAGTTGCCCTCTCTCGTGGTCACAAACTTGATGCAAGTGAACCATCTTCCTGACATCAAAAGGAGAAATGAGCCTCTTTCCTCCTGAAATAAAAAAAATTAAAGAGTCCAGGAAGTATTATCAGTGGGGAGTGGGTAGGTACAATTCTAAGATCAATCTAAACTAAGAACTAAAAATTGAGTGGTAAAATGAGTATGAATAGATAAAATTTAAGGGACTGAGACAGAAAACTGATAGAAAGGCACTGAAGAGCTGAACTCTCAAACTTCATATTTAGGGGATTTCTGAAAATGATTTATAAAAATTAAACATTTTTAAGAATTACTTTTGACTCCCTCTTCTTTAAAAACCTTTAATATCATCTAAGCATGACTTCGGGAATATTCTTAATTCCCACATTTATTCTAACAACTTAATAAAAACTTTTGCCCATGGACTAAAATCACTCAAGAACAATTCATTCTAAAATTATTCAATGCTTTAAAAACCTTTTAAAATATATAAGCAGGGTAATGGAGGGGCGGGTAAGAGCACATGTTCTGTGTTCAGACTGTTTGAGAATTGTTTTGGGAAAATAATTCTCTGGGACTCAAGATCCACATTTACAAATAATACTACATAATATAATAGTATATCTACTTTATTGGGGCCATACAAAAATTAAATGAGATGATTAATGTGAAGCACTTAGAACAGTGTGTGGCACATTCTAAAAACTAATATATTCCTTATTATCATGATTAGTTAACAAATTCTTCATCCATTACTGGTACGAAGGCATTGTATTAAACTCAAGAGAAGAAGGAAGAGAAGGAAGAGGAACAGGAAGAAAAAAATAACAAGTGTTTTAAAGGATGCAGAAAAATCGGAACCCTCGTGCACCACTGGTGGGAATAAAATGGTACAGCCGCTATGGAAAACGGTATGGTGCTTCCTCAAAAAATTAAACGTAGAACTCCCGGGTGACCCAGCAATTCCATTTACGGGTACATATCCAAAGCTCTGAAAACAGGATCTTGAAGAGGAATGTGCAGACCCATGTTTACTGCAGCGTTATTCACGATGGCCAAGAGGGGAAAAACAACCTAACGCCCACTGATAAACGAATAAAGAAAATGTGCTATAAACACACAGTAGAATATTATTCAGTCTTAAAAAAGGAAAGAAATCCTGTCATGTACACCACAGATAAACTGAGGCCCTCACGCTAAGTGAAATAAGCCAGTGGCAAAAAGACAGATGCTGCCTGATTTCACTTACAGGAGGTGTCTAAAATACTTAAACTCATAGAAAGTAGGATGGTGGATGATCGGGGGAGGAGGGAATGGGGTGTTTCTGCTTAAAAGATGTAGAGTTTCAGTTTTGCAAGATGAAAAAGTCCTAAAGATCTGTTGTACAACTATGTGAATACAGTTAACGCTAGGGATCAGTACACTTAAAAATGGTTAAGGTGAAAAATTTTATGCTATGTGCTCTCTGTTATGTGTTTTTTACCATGATAGAGAAAATAAATTTAAAAAATAAATGCTGAAACATCATTTCTTTTCAATATAAAATTACATTTACTTTAGTATAAACTAGGATATTCAACCAGCATCCTTTATCTAATTTTGATTCCAGGCAAAACTTTTAAAATTGTCTAAGCGAACTCCAATGGCTAAGCCTTCACGTCCCGTTACCGGCAACTTCAAAAGAAAGTGAATTAAAGCCATGTATATACTTGATGACTACAAAGATAGTATCTTAAGTTTATCAGAAAAATGAATCAGAGCACTGGGCTTTAACAGTGAAGAAAAAGAAATTCTGGTCCTGGACACTGAACCCACCCTGCCATTCCTCACAGCTCCCAAAACTGGAATTTTAACAACCGCTGGTGTTTCCTTTCCTCTGATTTGACAAATCACACTGAGACATTAATTACCAAAAGAAGCGATGTGCACTCACATCGAAAGCAATTTCAGACAACGGACGTCTCCGCACTCGATCTGATGTTTTCCTTCCTACCTTTAGGGTGAACGTTTTAATCTACTCTGACTGGATTTAGCCATAACCGACTTAGTGTGGACCTGTGGACGGGTCTCATCTCATAATCACTTTAATGTATGTATAAACATACGCATTTTGAAACCATCAAGTACAATGTATCATTCCTACCACTTGTAGTCAATGTTTAATAAGGTGCTCCATAGGCCTGAATTATTCTAACAAGGTAATATATCGGTTGTCAGGGCTTGTTCTGAGTTAAGGGAGAATAAGAAGGGAAAAAAATGAAAGCTATCAGAATGTATAAATATATGCTTGGAAGTGTATCATGTAATCGAAGAACAGCCTCCAGCTCCTTCCTCAAAACAGTCATCGGATAATAGGGTGGACAGGATGGCATGTCCTCAGGGGAAAATCAAAATGTTAGCCACACACGACCCAAGAAGTACTAGCACAAATGTAAAAATCCACCTTGCTGACAGACAGGAAGTTAAATGGCATTTCTAAAGAAGTAATTGGAACTGACCCTCCAGATCTGAGCATATAAACAATGCCAACTTCCTCCTCACCAAGTCCTGGAGTGCTGGAAGAGGTCTTAGGTTTGACAAGTGGTGGGCTGGGGCGAGCTAAGAAAAGAGAGAGATTCATCCACCAAATCCTTGGAAGAAATGGCAATGCACGGGCTTTCTGTCCCTAAGACAGTGATTGACTCAGGAACAGGTACGTACGGATGGCCCACGTGGGGCGGATGTGGGAGGTTACCACACTGCAGACAGACAGGGCACCAGCTCGCATGCCAGCTCCACCTTCAGTCATCACCTGACGGCACCTTCAGTTATCACCTGACGGCACCTTCCCTCCCCTGTTGCTACTTCGGAGGCCACAGGCTCAGGCGAGCCATGGAAAATTGATTTTATTTTCTGAGTGTAGAAGTTTTTTAGGAAAGAAAAAATAAATTAAAAAAAAAAAACATATATAAAGATAATCCAGAATAGCATCCTTAGTTTTTCTGATTTCAATTTTATAACATATTAAGAGTTTTAAAGCTCATGTTTATAAACCAGGGTAATTATTTTCTCTAAACACAAGTTAAATAGAAAATAGTATTTTTCTATGGAAAGTTCGTATGATCTACACTCACTCAATCTGTAATTCGTTATTTCCTCCAGTGCTGCAAATATTCGATTCTAAGGCCAAAATAGCACATGATGGCAAAGAAAATGAGCCATCCAGGAAAGATGCTCCACGACTTCACCACCTGTTCAGGAGAGAGTCCACAGGTCGGAGTGGAAAAAGAGCCACCAGTGTCAGAACCACAGGCTATGTCCATGGCCTTTAGCACATGCCTTGCAGGCGAACGCCTAATCTTGAATGCCCTGGGTTTGAGGTGATCATTAAGTTTCTGTCTGTGCCATCTTTAGCCCCTACTGGAAGGCCCTGGGCTTAATAAGGCCTCCACTGCCCAAGGAGCCCTTCAACAGACTCAGGGACAAGCTTACTGGAGCCAACCCCTGTCTTTCATGATCTCAAGTCCCTAGGACCCTTGAATTTCCTGGCTAAAGCATGACATGTCCCATTCTAAGACCCTCCCCTGGGTCCACTCTCTGGAAAGCGGCCTGGACTGGACTTCCGGTGTGCACATGAGGAGGTGAGGGCATGGTCAAGGGACAGCTGTTTGGAGGGGGTCAGCGGGCTGCAGACATGTGGGCAGGAGCGTCCACTCTATGCTCGAGACGGAGGGAGGTGGGGAGTGAGAGAAATGGGCTGTGGGCCCAGCACAGACTCTCCTTCCCCTGCTCCTTTCAGAGACAAAACTCCTCGGAGCCTGAGCATTAAAGATGCAAAGCTGGCCCTCCAGGCCATCGCGAAGGGATGTGTGTCAAATAAGAGAACAGAACATGTTTGGCTTAGCAGTTCGCCATCTTGGTTTATAAACTTTTAAATGTTTACATATACAGTACGTGGGTGTCCACTGCACTCCTGTCCCAGGTCCCCTAGACATCTGGAGTGGACTCAGTCCTCATAACCATTCCGCCCTCATCTCATGCTGCGAGGACATTCGGCTTAATCTGACGACTGGGGCCAGGTCCAAGACTCTGGCTCCCATCCCAATGTGCCCGGCTTGCCATCCATGGTCACAGAAAATAAAAGAGAAAGAGAAGTTCACTGATCACCATACAACAAAACAAAACCAATCAAATTTCCATCTAAACACCTCCTAGTATAAAAGCATGAAGGGCACAACAGGGGAAGAGGGTGCATTGTCACAGCACAAGGGTGGGCACCTGTGAACCGAGCAAGTTAGGTGTCCTGTGAGTGTGGCATCGAGGACGCTTCTCTGTGCTAGAATGTCTGGTACCCAGGGCTCCAGGACCCCAGTCACACCGCGAATATCAAGCAAAGTTGCCAATTTACAAATAGCTACGGGCCTAGGAAATGGAGGCACCAAGGGCTTAAAGTCTCAGCCGGTGAGGGGCTGAGACCCGGGGATCTGGTTTTAAGTGAATCCAAACCCACGCTATAGCGAACATCTAAAACACACACACACACACACACACACACACACACACACACACACACACACACTTTTTATTGTGTATTTCCTCCTTTTAAAAGTGGAGGAAAAAAAAGAATGCCTTGTCTCTAGCACTAGAATGAGCAGTTGAAATGCATGCGTGTGTGCGTGTGTGTGTGTGTGTGTGTGTATATGTGTGTGTGTGTATTTTTCATATTCTTATAGAAAAGAACAGGGGGGCTAGTGTTTTATGTATTGAATAATAAAATATGTATTGACTTCTTAGGGGAAAACATATTCTCCTGGTCTTGCCTCCTTAACAAGGGTCCAGGGAAAACTCTTAAGGAGAAGATTAACAAAAAATACCTGCTCACTTATGAACTGAGGTCAACATTGCAGTAAGAGAAAAAGCAGAATAAACTAATCAGCCCACAAAACGACAATGAAAGCCATGCTGTCACTGTGACCGTGCCTGGACGTCAAGTCCTCCAAAAAGGTTTCGGTCAACAAAAAACAAACAAGCAAACAAAAACAAAAACAACCTTGACTTTTCCCTAAGTGCTGACCTAATTAAGTAGTTTTCCAATGATAACTTGAAAAACAGTCAACAAATAAAATATGCTTTCTGGTTGGCTTTCATTGAAATCTATGATTAATTGCCTTTCACAACCGCAATACCACATTTCGCTTGAAAAAGAACAATTCTCATTACTTTTCTCAAGATGTGCTCTGGATAGATGTTCTTTTGGCTTTAAATGTATGAAGTATTTTTCCCGACTTTCAAAATTTATATGTACTGCATTTTGTATAACCAATCTTAAAAATAAATTATTTTAACAGGAAATAAAGGCCCTAAACAGGCTCTCTTCC
>NW_011888902.1:835480-881080 GCF_000151845.1 Pteropus vampyrus
GGACCCTTGAATTTCCTGGCTAAAGCATGACATGTCCCATTCTAAGACCCTCCCCTGGGTCCACTCTCTGGAAAGCGGCCTGGACTGGACTTCCGGTGTGCACATGAGGAGGTGAGGGCATGGTCAAGGGACAGCTGTTTGGAGGGGGTCAGCGGGCTGCAGACATGTGGGCAGGAGCGTCCACTCTATGCTCGAGACGGAGGGAGGTGGGGAGTGAGAGAAATGGGCTGTGGGCCCAGCACAGACTCTCCTTCCCCTGCTCCTTTCAGAGACAAAACTCCTCGGAGCCTGAGCATTAAAGATGCAAAGCTGGCCCTCCAGGCCATCGCGAAGGGATGTGTGTCAAATAAGAGAACAGAACATGTTTGGCTTAGCAGTTCGCCATCTTGGTTTATAAACTTTTAAATGTTTACATATACAGTACGTGGGTGTCCACTGCACTCCTGTCCCAGGTCCCCTAGACATCTGGAGTGGACTCAGTCCTCATAACCATTCCGCCCTCATCTCATGCTGCGAGGACATTCGGCTTAATCTGACGACTGGGGCCAGGTCCAAGACTCTGGCTCCCATCCCAATGTGCCCGGCTTGCCATCCATGGTCACAGAAAATAAAAGAGAAAGAGAAGTTCACTGATCACCATACAACAAAACAAAACCAATCAAATTTCCATCTAAACACCTCCTAGTATAAAAGCATGAAGGGCACAACAGGGGAAGAGGGTGCATTGTCACAGCACAAGGGTGGGCACCTGTGAACCGAGCAAGTTAGGTGTCCTGTGAGTGTGGCATCGAGGACGCTTCTCTGTGCTAGAATGTCTGGTACCCAGGGCTCCAGGACCCCAGTCACACCGCGAATATCAAGCAAAGTTGCCAATTTACAAATAGCTACGGGCCTAGGAAATGGAGGCACCAAGGGCTTAAAGTCTCAGCCGGTGAGGGGCTGAGACCCGGGGATCTGGTTTTAAGTGAATCCAAACCCACGCTATAGCGAACATCTAAAACACACACACACACACACACACACACACACACACACACACACACACACACTTTTTATTGTGTATTTCCTCCTTTTAAAAGTGGAGGAAAAAAAAGAATGCCTTGTCTCTAGCACTAGAATGAGCAGTTGAAATGCATGCGTGTGTGCGTGTGTGTGTGTGTGTGTGTGTATATGTGTGTGTGTGTATTTTTCATATTCTTATAGAAAAGAACAGGGGGGCTAGTGTTTTATGTATTGAATAATAAAATATGTATTGACTTCTTAGGGGAAAACATATTCTCCTGGTCTTGCCTCCTTAACAAGGGTCCAGGGAAAACTCTTAAGGAGAAGATTAACAAAAAATACCTGCTCACTTATGAACTGAGGTCAACATTGCAGTAAGAGAAAAAGCAGAATAAACTAATCAGCCCACAAAACGACAATGAAAGCCATGCTGTCACTGTGACCGTGCCTGGACGTCAAGTCCTCCAAAAAGGTTTCGGTCAACAAAAAACAAACAAGCAAACAAAAACAAAAACAACCTTGACTTTTCCCTAAGTGCTGACCTAATTAAGTAGTTTTCCAATGATAACTTGAAAAACAGTCAACAAATAAAATATGCTTTCTGGTTGGCTTTCATTGAAATCTATGATTAATTGCCTTTCACAACCGCAATACCACATTTCGCTTGAAAAAGAACAATTCTCATTACTTTTCTCAAGATGTGCTCTGGATAGATGTTCTTTTGGCTTTAAATGTATGAAGTATTTTTCCCGACTTTCAAAATTTATATGTACTGCATTTTGTATAACCAATCTTAAAAATAAATTATTTTAACAGGAAATAAAGGCCCTAAACAGGCTCTCTTCCCCATGACTATGCCTTGGGATGCACATGTCCCTCAGTCGTCCAGGAGGGCAGACGCCACACTTACATAACGTCCTGGCCACAAGGGTTGCGAGGCAGCGGAAAGATCTGTTCGTAAGCGGAGTTGTGTAACCCTGTCTCGTTCTCTAGACAGCTTGAAAGGAGGGAAGGGAGAGGCTATTATCTGTCAAAGACAGTTTGGCTGCAATGCTGCCTCAAGGCATGAGAATGGATTCCGTGGTCCCTTCGGCATCGGAATAAGAATCCATGGTGACACCATAGACTGGGGCCACCTTCAACATCTCTGGGTTCAATTGTTATCGCTATTTGGCCACAGGGAGGAGGGGCTGTTCCAAACTTCCTTACAATTGCCGCCCTGATTATTACATTATACTTTCACAATTTAATCCCTTTATTTGCCTCACTGCCTTTTTGGGGCTAAGTAAGCAGCATGGTGGGATGCCTGCTGAGGTAGCTAGCAGGGAGGCCTTCCTGAGTGCCACCCAGCTGCCAGCTACAAGCACAGCCAGGTGGGCAAGTCCAGAGTGCTAATCTGGACAGTGACATCTCTGTCTCCTGCTCAAAATCCTTCAAAGGTGCTCTCTCCCATATGGAGTAGAACTGAGCACTATCCATCGACGCCAGGGATCACCCTGCGCCTTGCTCTGTTAAGCTTTTGGTAGCATTTCAGCATCCTAAGGAATCATCGGGCACAGAACTCAATTGTTCTATCCACATTATTGCTCAGTAAATAATTATTGTGGACCTATTGATATTTAAGCTAGATGATTTTCTAAAACAACTATCAGGACACTTTTTCACACAGTTGTTTGATCTTTAGAAAACATTCCGAGGACCAAGGAGTTTAATCCGCCCCCCACACACCCCAAAAATGTGGTGTCCCCTTAAGGCAGGAGATATTCGTATAAGGAACTCATCTCAATCCACCACCCTCTGAGAACAAAGCTTTAATAAAACGAAGATTAAGTGAAACTGCAGCCAGCATGCTCCCTGACTTCAGTAAGTTCTTGGGGAACATTTGTGGAGAAAATGGAAGTGGTTTTCACATTGAGAACCTCCTTCTTAATGTCGGTATACACAGTATTTCCTAATTTATCCCAAAATATTTGCTTATCTTTGTGTAGACAGACCCAGAGCTCTGTAAACTCAGTTAACATATTTAAATACTCACAGTTTAAATTTTAGACACTCGGCAACATAAGTGTACTACTACTGTTGGACAATGGCACAAAGATTGGAGGAGTGTTTCACGGTCAAGGTTTGCGATTTTGTAAATAGGCTGCAGAGATTGTTTTAAATGCCCCAAAGTGAAGGGAAGCTTTGCAGTCAAACCACCACTGTTTTTACTTACTTCCTATGCGGTTTTGCATTGTATTTTATCCTTAAGCATTCTATGAGGTAGGTATTAATGCCTTCGATTTATAGATGTGAATAGAGAAAATAAAGATCCAGTAAATGAGGGATGGTTGTAAGACAATGCTAATAAAATACAATAATGACCATCCATAAAATATGAAGGTATAGCTATTAAAATATTAAGGTCATTCATACATACACCACACTAACTTGGCTTGTGTTCTTCAGTTAAACCTGGGAAAAGCTTAGGCTTAAGGATCCACTCTATTATGAGAGTTACGATCTCTTGAAAAAACTATACTTTAAGAAAACACTTTAGCTGTGTCTTCATTAACCACGGACCCAGAAAGCTGCATGACTGACAACACAAAGCAAGTGGGAGATGGTGCCACCTGTGCCACTAAAGACAGTCGCTCGGCCCTTAGCGCCACTGACAGCGAACACCTGCCCTCCCAGGTGCTCTTGGGAGAAAAGCGCAGGCGATCGCCCTCTCTGCACAGAGGGTTTCAGAATCGCCGTTCGTGAAAATACGCAGGAGGACCAGAGCGTAACCTGCAGGATCTCTTTTGCACTGAAAAAGCCAGTATGTCACAGAGCCACTAAACTGATGGGAGTTACGCCTGACGAGGGATGGTGAGATGGCGAAGGTCTTCGAGCTGGGGTGAGGCTCAGAGCCAGCGGCAGGGCTTGCTAAGCCCACCCCCGTGAGGGTCTGACTGAGGTCATCAGGAATGAGGCCTGAGAATGCGCATTTCTAACAAACCCCCAAGGGATGCGGACACTGCTGGTCCAGAGACCACATTTCCGGAAGCCCAGTTACAGTTAACCTTGGCTTCCCCTCCAGCATTAACTAGGAAGTTTTCAAAACTCCGCCCCCCGCCCCACACCCTACCCCAGCCACACCTGAGGCCAGTTCAGTTTTGAGGTGTGAGCTGTGGCATCAGTACTTTTTAGAAGTTTCCAGGTGATTCCAGTGAGAGGATAAGGTTGAGGACCCCTATGGATACGGGAAGACACTCTCGCATCCATAACTGTTTAAGAAGATACATTTTGTGAACTACCGAGCAGAACAGGATCACTGATGTGCTGACGATTCTCAGCGAATAGGTTCTATCCTTTCCCTACTTTCTCCACGGGTTTATCACTTAGGATCTAAAAAAGCGAAATATAAATTTCTGTAAGAACACAGATCTATAGCTTTTAAAACGAGCTGAGTTCTGTATTTGTGGATTACTAGTGTAAAGGGACACATAGAAAAGTTGGTCATATTTTTTCTTTATTTTATGTGGGAAATGATATTGTTATTTATAAATCTAGAGATCTATAAAGGTGTGGGTATATCTTAGATATGCTGGAAGTGTATTTTATAATTTGTTATATTTTGGAAGTTTTTTTTTTTTTTATACAGGTTCATAGAAAAAAGTAGAGAAAGGATATGTACCCATAGAGAAAGAAGGAAGACAGTAGATAATTAAAGTTGTCTACAGCAGCAGTTTTCAAATTCTAGTTCCTGAGCCAGTTGCGTCAGAATCACCTGGATTTTTGTTTAAAAATATAAATTCTCGGGTCCCTATCCCAGGTCTGATGAATCAGAAAATTCAGGGGTAGGGCCCAGTGATTTGCATTTTAACAAGATCTCCAGGAGGTTTAATGCGCCCTCAAGTTTGAAAACCCTTGGTCTCAAGTATTTATTTCCGAGCCTCTATACGAAGAACCGAAGAAGTAAAGGCACTATTTATCCAGTTTGCATCGTTGCTCTACGGCCCCACATCGCTCTAATAACAGCCGTGCTTTGCTTAAACGCCACCCAAAGTGTATCACCCGCCCATCCTTGGAGCTTGACGGTGACAGCAGAATTGACAGGGGGCATGTCTGGGGAGCAAGGGGACTATTTTATAAATTCCCCACTCTTAATTTTAATCTATTTTTATTTTGTATTCGAAATAGAATTAAGCTGTGAAATTTAACTCATGAGGATAAGACGTAAGATGGCCAACAAACAGACCATCACGTGAGGCTGGAAGAGGGTTGGGGAGTCCCAGGCCCAACACTAACCTTGAATCGTCCTCTTGAAGAACGCCTTGCAGGCTTCACATGACGCCACCCCGTAGTGGTACCCGGAAGCGATGTCGCCGCACACCAAACACAGTCTCTTGGGCATCGAGTTGAGCATGTATTCACACTTGGTCTGGGGGTCTTCGACGATGGTGCTGGAGCAGTCGTCATACAGTTTCCGGACAGGCCCACTACCTCCTAGGATAGGAGCAGAAGGGTAGAGAGGTGGCGAGTCAAGTCCGTTCTGATGGCCATTCATGGTTGAGCTGTAGCTCCCGCTGGCGTCTGAAGAACCACCTGGGCTGTGGTGGTTGACGCTGTCCGTCAGGGAGGCTGGGCTGGAGGGTTCCGTCTTGATGAAGGACGAACAGCTAGAATCAATGTGTCGATCCTTGTTTGACATTCTGCAGAGAAGCCTGTGATTCAGGGAGAGACAAACAGAGGGAGGAAGAGAAGAAGAGAGTGTCAAACACACAGACCAAGCAAGGTAGAAACAGAGAGACGGTAAAAAAATAAAAATAGAGAAAAGGAAAGGGAAGAATAAAAGAAAAAAAAATAGAAGAATTCATATGTTAAAGACATTGCTCTTTGAGGGGACGACCTAAGAGCTAGGGACTACGCATCACTCATGCTCGAGTCAATATCTCTTGTTCTACAAGAAGGTAATCAGCATAAGGGCATGACAGGGTTACATAAAAGTGCCCAGACAGGCCATAAACAAAAGCTCTAACGGGTCCGATTCCTTTCATTGTACCTTTCTCTTGGACAACCACTGTCGATATCTAAATCAACTCTGTAGATTCTAAATTTATCCATGGAAGGGGAGTGATTTTCAAAGTCCATATCATTTCTAAAATTGTATTTATCCTCACTCTACTTTTCCCTTCCACTTTCTGAGGCTGCAATCCTTTAATTACGAGCAGAATCAAACTTTTATGTTAAAGACTGAACAGATGATTCCTCGGCTCTGTAATTACTGTTTGTCAGCAAGATTCCATAAGCATAACTGTGTCTTTTATTGATCTAAGAAACAGAGGGACTATATCCTCAATCACGTTGCTTCTTTATTTAAACGGCTGTTTCATAAGCATTGAGCCATGTAGGAGGACATCGAGAATAAAATTCCAGCGAATATTTAAGGATTACTCCCCAGAGGCCACAAAACAGCGAAATGATCACCAGCATCGATTACTAAGTATTTTCATACGAGTGTGTGTGTGTGTGTGTGTGTGTGTGTGTGTGTGTGTGTAAGATTTCTCACTGTTGAAGAGATGAATCAGTAAAAGCCATCTGAATCCATAAATCTGACACTTTATATTCAGCAAAGTAAGAAGGGATCAAATTTTGTACTGAAAACATAAGATTTGGGATGATTCCTTTTTCTTCCCAACTTTCGATCTTTTCACACAATACCTCCTAAAAGCCAAAATGAACATCTATATTGTGAAAAAGTCTTATCTAGAAGAAACATCGTGCCCGTCTTTTTTTGGGTCCATCAGGGATTAAATTTCTCAAAAGGTAAGTAGGTGAAAAGATAGAATTAGTTCTATTTTCTGTCCACTTAGTCATAGTGCAAAACCTCTTTTAGCAAAGTCTCCAAAAACCTTCTAAGAGCCCACTATAGACAGAAGAGGTGACAGTTGAGAAAGGGAGTTAGAGAATTGCTCCCCAGTGGAAAGCTGACTCATGGGACTCCCACAGGGTAATATTGGTCACTCGCCAGAATTTGGGGGAGCCGTCGCAGTATGATCAAATGAATGCAATGATCTCTTTCGCTATAAATCTAGTGACATTTTATCATTTCAAAAATGTCATGCTCTTCTCCAGGCCTCCTTTCCCCCACTGTTCTATTACTTCAAAAGGAAGAAAAATATGGAATTTCCTATTGGGAAACGTTTACTTAATTATTCCAAAAAGGCGGTCTTCAGAACAAAACATAAGGAAACAAGAATTTGGCTCTTAACCCACGCATTCCACACTGGACACTGTTCTGCTTTCTAACGTAAAGCAACATCAGGATGCGAGGCAAGCAGATAGGTAGGAGAAAGTCTCCAAAAGAGCCTCTTGCTTTCCGCCCACCCACTCGCACCGGCCTTTCCTCAAGAACTAGCGGAAGGAAAAAACAGGCCCCTCGCCAGCCTGAGCATCGGTGTCCTGTCCCTTCTGCCTCTGTGCCTTGTACCCGTCACTGTTAATGAGCGCTGTAATTAATAGATTGCTCGTCTTGTCTCCTCGCTTGCACTCAGGGCTAAGCACTTTTCCTCAACTCAACGTCTGAAGGAAAGCGGGTCGGCACTGACTTACAACAGCCCTGCAAATCCCTTTTAATTTAGAGCACTTACCCCACCACTTCACTTATTACCTTATAATTACTGGACTGCTCGCACATACATTATGATCTTACACCAGAGTTAGAAGTTATTAGGCTACTAAAACGTGGCTGCTCCCCTTCCCTCTCGCTGGCACTGAATTTCTCATAGCTCTGACAATTAACTCTTTCGCATCTGTCTGCAGGCACCTTTTCTTAATTTTTTTTTTTCTTTTCCCGGAAGGTGGCTGGGAGTTGCTTGATCACAAAACACGCCACGTTTTCTCCGGGCCCTGTTTTTCTTTCTCACTTTTCTTGTATCATCTATGATCAGTTTTTTTCCCGCTAATTTTCTCTCCCTCAGGCTTTTTCTCATGGGCTTCTAAAACTTGCAGAACTCCTGATTAAAGAACAAGGCCAGAAATGACCTTCCCATTGACACAACAGTTATTTGCTGAGTCACCAAATATTTATGTGTCGAATGCATGTTGTTAAAGTGCCTGGAAAATCGGGAGTCTCCAGCCAGCTGTCTCCTCCAAAATCTCTGTCCATAACTTTGCAAAAACCTGGAAGCAAAGAAATTCAAGTTCCAATTGTTAAGAAAAATCTCCGGACAGTGACTGGCCACTTTATCTGTAAATCAAATTGAACAAAACTGGATTTGTGCATTAGATGGCACGTTTTTGTTGTTGTTGTTTTGTTTTTCCCCCAAACACGAATAACCTCCTCAATTAATATATTTTGCCCAGTGGAAATAATAATAGTCAAGCTGCCATTTATCAAGCACTTATCCGGTGCCAGGCATAACCCTGAGCACTTTACAGAATATCGCCAGATGTAATTTAACCCTCAAGACAACCTTGTGAGGGAGGCAACACATTTTAGGAAATGGACGCCCAGCCGTAACTCAATTTCCTAGAAGAGGAAGAACTGGGATTCGAACTCAGGTCTGACTCCAAAAGCCAGTGCAGAAATGTCTTGAAGCCAACAGAGATTTTAAAGGTGTCCACTGAACTGCTTAAAAAATGGCCAAGCAAGCACGGGTGCAGGTGGCACACCCAGAGGGCTAGTCCATCCACAGCTCAGCCAGAAGTCGAGGGGGGCCGAAAGGACCCACACGCCGGCTGTATGTTGGCCCTGGTGAGTCACCCTCTCCAGCGTCGGTGCAACGCCTAAACGGAACCTCTGAAAGAACACACTTGTCTCCTAATGATTACTTAGCTCATTACCCTGAACACTTCCTAGACACCGTTACATTACACCCTAAAACTACAGCGAGTCTTAATTCTCTCCCTCTCTGTCTCTGAAATTCTACAGCTCTATTATTCAAGCCTGAAATATTCACAACTATCTATAAATTCAATTGTCAGCTGGTGGGTTTTATTCTAGACTTCACTTCAATCTAAAATTAGAGGCACTAAAATTCACATTAACTCTAAGAGGAATGTAGTGAATAAGACTTTATTTCAAAAGAACACCTTTTTGTCAGAAAGAGCCATTTTCAAGATGATGGCTTTATCTGTAGCCAAAGAGAATAAGCCCAATTCCACATTGTGCTGTTAATGCAGAAATTTTAGGTCACATTGGATTAATAAAAATCTGAATATAGTTAAGAATTATGAATAGAAATAAGGTGCTGAAAACTGTGGGAAATATTTATTTTAAAGCCTTAGTACAGTTGCTTTTACTTTATTATTTTAAGAAAAATGAAGAGACACACGAGGGACCAAGACAGTGATTTTCCAAAAGCCTTCTCTGAGTGAACACCCTGAAAATAAGCTGGAGGCAGAAATGACTATGTCAAGAATAATGTTTAGTTTCTGTATGAGAAACTCAATTTGAGGGGTTTAACAGTATTCCCAAGACCAGGGAAATTTCAGTGTTTTAAAAAGCACTTTCAACCCGGTTTGAGATATGTCTCAAATAATTCTGGTTATCATACTTCAACAGAGAAACTTGTTGCTTAACCTTGCCTAAGGGTCAGCAAGAGAAAAGCTTATCTTCAGTGTTAGATACTCATCATCAGGCAAATAAAACTTCTTGGCTGCTGGACTATGGAAAAATATAATTCGTGAAAGTTCATTAACTGTACGTACAGGTGTTTATGCACAGAGCGAGTGAGGAAAACTCAGAATCATAGCTGTTGCTGAGGGGGAAAACAGGACAACCTGCAAATTGATACTCCATTTATATGATAATTACCTAACTTAGATGTTTTCAGAGATTCTAGCCAGATCCAGGTAAATGTGTGATCCTGAGTGAAACACCCCGAATTTCCGCTTGCCCGCACAGACGGCCAGGGTGGCCCACATTTTCCAGAAGGAACTTAAGCGCAGCCAATATTTTGATTGTTAAACGCCGGTATAACAATAATGTGTCATAGGCTTATATGTCATTAACCCTGTCATCAAAATATAAGTTCTTAACAAACACCTGTATTGCGTCCTATGAATTTCATACCAAACCCGAACGTATTCGCTCATTTCCCTACTAAAAGAACGATGCCTAAAATTCTCGTTAAGGAACAGGTCAGTGAGGTGTTCTTTGGCCTTCCTGGATTGTTACACTAAGGAAGATGTTTTGCAACTTTTGTTACACCTGTATCAGTGACAGACTCCTAAAGAGACTAAATGAAGGACAATTAAACGAGTCACTATGTCATTTCCTTCTTTGTCACCCTTTAGGTGAGCCCAAAAAGGAAGGGCTCTTATAATGGGCTCTTTATAATTTCTAAACGCTTTATCGATTCACATCCAAAATTTTTACTCACGTTTACAAACGCGAGGAGAGAGAGAGGAGAGAAGGAGAGAGAGGGAGGAAGAAGACAGAGCCCTAAACTCTCTGACCAAATCGCAGAATTCCAGGGAGAGACAGGAAGCTTATCAAGTGCCAGCACTTAATGGCTCCCCTATTCAAAACAGGAGGTGTATGAGGACCGTTCAACCTTCTGCCTTCTGAAATCGCCAGATTAAATATTTAAGTAATTTTGTTTAAAAACATAAAAAGCTGTTATCAGCCTATGGGTTTTTGTTTTAGCGCTTCTGGAAGAAAACCTCCGACCTACTGCTCCCGGAGGCCCGGCGTCAGAGCTACCCACGGCCCCGCAGCCCCCTCCCAGCCTGAGTGACGACTTCGAGCACGCTCGCTACTTTACAACGAGCTTTGTAAATTTTTTTTTTCCTGCTTCAACTAATTGCACTCTGGTAAAGTGGCAAAATGTGAATCACTTAGTGACAAAATGGGCACCAGCTGCTATTGTCAGAGAACGGTGACGCTGAAGGAAAGGAAAGCGACCGAATGAAGTGTCATGTCAGAAATCAACTGTGCAACGTGTGATTTGAGAAAACATGACTACTTTACAGAGACAGGGTGTCATTATGGCATCACAGTAATACGATGCTTTGACAACTGCTGGGTCTAACGTATCATCATTGCATTAAGGTACACTGGCTTAGTTGGGGAAGGGAGAGAAAGGATTTTTTCTTTTAATAAGAAATATCTTAAGGTCTGCCTGGTTAACCTAACGGGAAGAGATCATTAATTGTACAGAAGGCACTGTAAATCCGGACCCACTTGCTCAGGGAGATTAAAACACACGTGTACCCACATGCACGCACGCTCAGGTATAATTCCAGGCCTTCTTTAGAAAGGGTTGAGGCCCATCTCAAGGAACAGGTTTCTGCAGAACCAATCACGGTGGTTTAGTAATGTTGCTTCCTGGTTCTTTGAACAAACGCCATGTGCCGTGAGTCTTAAAGACTCTTTCCAATTTACTCCATCAAGAACAAGAGCAAGCAGACAGCTCCCTGCAAAGCTGAGGCTTGAATTGCTGACAGGAGAAGTGGCTAAGTAGCGTGGGGACAGGGGGCCAGATCCCCAAAGTAACAAAGCAGAGCCTCTATCTGAGCTGAAAGCCTTCCCAATTCTGTAAAAGGCTGTGCACTATGCCAAAAAAAAAAAAAAAAAAAAAAATTTTGGACGAAAACAAGAGGCTTGCCACACATTTCTGGCCAGTCACTGAAAGGAAAGTGCCTCGTGAATATAATTTCGTACCTAATGACTTCACCACCACTGGGAAAAATCTCACCCAGACCCTATCTGCTTTTAGGGTTCCAGAGTTCTATGATCTTTTCTTGTTCGATTTTGTTGCGACCTTAGATTGGTCAACCATCCAGGTTTATTTTTAGTCACTAAAATCCCATGTCTTGGGAACCATCAGCCTCAGCCAAACCAGGATGGTCGGCCATCCAATCTGACATATAGAGAGACCTATAGAAGCACATGGCTCCACCCTTACTGCTATATGTACAACAAAGACAGGGAAATGGAGGGTATTCATTTCTGGCCACGGAGGCTGAGAAAGATGGCGAGGGGGGGGATGCGCTACCAAGAGCAGGCGACCCAACAAGACGTGGTATGACAGACATGCACATCTCAGAAAGTGCCTGTGAAGACCCCCAGCTCCTGTTTTACTTTGGCACAGGAAGGCAGGCCGCTGCTGATCACCTTGGTAAGTTATCCAGACTATTCTGGATGTAGAAAAGTGTTGTTGCTTCCATTGGTATTGCCAGGTAATGTGTGATGCTTCTTGGTTGATAAACTTCATTGATGGGGAAAGAAATGGTCCTGGGATATCGCGATGTGTTGCTGTCCATTATGATTGCTGACGGTTTCTGCGTTGAAGCATTCGATCTGATGCAGAGGTGCTTCGTAGTGTAATTTATCCTCACCTTGTTTTCTTGGACCTATTTCAACCTGGGGATGTGCATCCCTTGTTTATAGCTCCAAATACAATAAGTGAGCTACTGGCAGATCAATAAAACTGTTAAATGCATAATAATGTTGGGTAATTGCATACATGATGTTTTGCATAATTAACTATCTGAGCTTTTCTTTAATATAATGGGCACTCATGTGATATAGAGTAGCTGTAAGTCTATAAAATATACAGTTTATATGAACCACGATTCTGTTTAAAACTCCGGCTAATCATCTACATCGGCTTTGAAGAAAGAGCTCTCCTCCACTGCCAAGTTCAAATCAATTCTTATGACATTACTTTATAACTAACATGATATTTAACTGATGGTGGCTATTAGCTATTATACAAATTGCATTCAAGGACTGTAACAGTAGGGGGAAAATACCACTTAGTTTAAACAAACTTCTGCCATGCAATCAATATTATTGAGGCAAATTAAGTGTTTTAACAAGTGTGTATATTTGCCCTAATACAGCTTAATTATCTATATCCTCATGACTGCCCAACTCCATGACACCTATGCATGTGAAAAGAGAATCTCAGGAAATACCTAGTCAGAAATTCAGATGCACGACAGACTTTTAAAGCAAGCATTTTCTCTCTGATCCCTAAGAATATTTCTTCCCTTACAAGAGTTACTCTCTTGGGACCAAAAGCCTAAAGACCAGAAAGGCTTCAGAACAGAGTACCCTACGTCAGTGCCCAAGTGTCGATCAGGTCACCATCCCCAGGGCACAGTGAAACAGCCCTGAGCACAAGCTGGGGACCACTGTTAGAAAGGAAGGTTAGCATTGGGTAAAAAAAAAAAAAAAAAAAGTACATGAGATAAATCATCAAAATGAAGCTTACAATATATGCTGAGTGTAACATTTATTCGGTCTTGGAGATTTACTATGCCATGAGCAGACCTCCTCTTCAGTAAGCTTTCTAGGGAAAAGAAATAGTCCCCTACTTCTACAAATCTCTGGTCTTTCAAACAGAAATATGGATCAATAAAGTTTGCTTGTGTTCAGACAATTCCGTTTTCAAGCAGTCAAGGAGCACACCGAAGAGAAAAAGCCGACACAACGTTGAGCACTGACAGCTCAATGGAGACCTTCCCACGTCACCTCGCGAGAGGAGAAATGAACAGTCACTCAGCTCCTAGGAAGCCTAGGTACTGATCTTTACAAATTACAATCGAATTCAGACGCACTCCACACGCTTTCCGGTGATGGAGTTCACAAATCAAATCCAGGTCAATGAAAGCTCAGGCTGCCGAACGCTCCTTCCCTATTCTCTTTGCGACACTGACACAGGAAGTAAGAACGCTATCGGGAGTTGATGCAGGGGATATTGAGATGGCCGTATTGATGTCGCCCTTTATTCATTAGGGAAATGTTTCGCAAAAGCAATTACAGTGACCCACGAGGCCGCCGGTTCACTTGGACTGGAACTCGAAAACACACCCGGAAACTGGGTGAATTACAGTGATGAGGACATCTAAATGCTGAGAAGGAATCGCTGTTGAAATAGAGGTCGCTTCGAGCACATACGAACATTTCTATGGTAGAGAGAGATTCACGGCGCAACCAGAGATAATAAACCGCATCGCTCCCTGTTGGACAGCAGAGAAACTGTATTTATACTTTTGACTTAATAGCTTAGTCTGCAGGAGTTAATATCTGGATGCAAATGCAGCCGGTCTGGGGTGATCTACAGTAGCAGAGGTTACTATTATATTCTGCCGGTATCAGGTACTGCTCAGAAGAAGTAGGAGTGGGGGGAGGTATGGAAGAAGGGAAGTCAGCTAATTATTAATCCTAAGACTTCTTCCCCTGTCCTTTTTTTTTTTTAAACATTTCAATGAGCTAGCTACTTGGAGAGAAGGTAAAGCTTAAACACACAAGCTACTACTTGCAGGCCAGGGAAAATAACAGAAATATATATATACATATACATATATACATATCTACATATATATGTGTGTGTGTATATATATATATTTCTGTTATTTTCCCTGGCCTGCAAGTAGTAGCTTGTGTGTGTGTATATATATATATGTGTGTTATATATATACACACATATACATATACATAATACACACACACACACACACACACACACTCTGACCTCAAGCCACGAAAATGACGAAGGATGTGCCTTGCAAAAGAACGGGCTTTGTGAAGGGGATTATTCAGCAGTGGGACAGCGTCCGGGGAAGCCAAAGGAAGCCAATGAAAAGCCAGGGGTTCAGCTCAGAAGGAGCCGCCACGCAGAGGAAAATTTCTAAACCTTTTTTGCAACTTTGAAAAACTGATTTAAAAAAAAGCAGCAGCTGCATCAGAGTTCCCACAGCTTGCCTGTCATCTCCTGTCCCAGGAAACCCTGCCTTTTTACAGCACGGGACGGAGAGGCGGACGTGGGGTCCAGCTCTGGGCATGGCACCGTGGGACCTGAGACCAGTCACCGCACCACTTAGACTCAGTGTCCTCACGTGTCAAATGAGAGGATTAACCCACAGGCTTTCTAAAGTAACTTCTGCCATTTTTTTAAAAAACTATATCTAACTCAGAGAAAATCCCCGTTGGCCTGTCATTCAGATTAGACTGGAGAGCAAGGGCTGTTGTCCTAAATCTCACTGCCCAAACTTCCATCTCCTTTGGGGCCACTGCCCTCAGCCTCCACCCAGGACCACGGCAGTGCGCGTGCCTGTGCACGGGGGTGCACCCGCTGCACGAGAAGGAATTACAGAAACAACTCGCTACACGACACGGAAGCGGCAGCAAACACATTTCGCTGAGGAATCCTCCCCAGTGGGCGACAAACGGACAAAGAGAGCAATGGTCATTCGGGGGCAGCTGGAAAGCAGGCCTCCTGGTTTTTCCTAGAAACGGTTCTCCTTCCGCTCATTACATGGTTTTGGTGGGAGGCGTTGGCAGAAAGGGCAATTCCCTGCAATCAGTGTGTAAGTGACTGTTTGTCCCCGCGTGCAACACCACGCTGACAGCAAGCAGTGGGGAGCCGCTGAGTTGTTACTCCATTTGATTTGACTGCCAGTAGGAAGCTTCATTTCTACCAACTGTTAGTTGCTCGCTCAGAGAATCGTCTCTTCATTTCTGGAGTGATTTTTCCCTCTCTTCTCTTTCCTTTTCCTTGATATGCTGGAAGCCCACATGCCACGTGGATTTGGAAGAGGAGACCTCAGTTTTTGTCCTCTGAGCTTGTCAGACCCGAGGGCCTGGACGTAACGGGTCCATGTAATTTGTTCTCATCTCTCCCTCAGAGTCTCTATATTTTAGTTCTGATTTCCTAGATCATCGCAAGGTCAATACAGACACCAACTGGTTCTGCCACATTGTGGCCACATCTTTCTACTGGGTGGGGTTTATTTGAGCCTATGGAGCAGATATTTCTAGGGCCTTTATAAACCAAAAAAAAAAAAAAAACTGTTTCACTCACCTTCTCATGTAATTTTGTTGAAATCATTGCTATTTTTGGTGACCGCTTCTGACACTTTAAAAAATTTTTTTTTTCTGATTTGATAACTTTAGTATAGCCCATGAGAACCTTTCCCTTTAAAAATAATGATTTTGATCATTTGGATTCTCAAGGAGTGCCTCTGACAACTTCTGACAACAAAAAGCACCTTCAGTAACAACGAAAGCATATGGGTGAGTCAAAAGGGTGGAAAAGAAAGAAGGAAAAATTCCTCAGAGATATTACGAAAATTCAGGCTGAATGGGAAAGTAATTAAAACTAAAGAGCTAAAACTGTAATTAAGAAAAAATTTCATTAAGGGGAGGCAGGCGACTCTGCTTTTCTAAATATGACAGGGTGCCGTGCGGAAAAAAAACAGAAGCGGGTTTCGGTGAGTGGAGCAGGAAAGCCACGTCTCTAACCAGATCAAATTCTCGAAATTGGCTGTCAAGACAGGATTGTTGTGATTTATACCCGTCGATCAAGTGCCCGAACTGGAGAGACAGAGAGAACAGAGGCAAGCGGCTGTCGCTTCCATTCGCAAAGAACCTTTAATTTCCACAGCACCATCTGTTACCAAATCTAATTCACATTCCCCCTTAATCTGGTTTAGTTCCATAATACTAATTCTTCCCCAACCCCTATGAACACAAACCGCCACCAAAAAAAAAAAAAAAAAGGCTTTGGTTCTCGGTGAGTGAGAAATTGAATATTATAGAGTTAAGGTGTTAAGTCTGGTGACTTGAGCGAAACATGCTTTTCTCCATGAAAATGTATTCCTGGTAAAGGGATTTGTTTTCAGCTAATGCAGAGATAGGAAAGTGTTCATATTTGGGGTAAAAAAAAAAAAAAATTGCTGATATAAAAGTAGGCCAGGGACATGAAAGCAGAGGTTGTCATAAAATACAATTGTTGTCAAGTTTAGTCACTTTCAGAACTGGCTATAAAATCACTTTGTCATGGTTTTCACGTAGAGAAAGCCTGAAATTGTATTTTTGTTAAGGAAACTCAAGAGACTGATGTGTATATTCAGAGAGAGTAAGAGAAGGCAGGGGGAAATCTAGGAGAAATGGAAATGGAAAAAAATCACATATAATTTAAAATAAAGGGATATATGGGGGTAAACACACATTCAGCTCTCTCAATCCGAGGTGCCATTAGCATGTACTTCAGATTCCCGATCATTTCTACTCTTAGCCAGTAGAATGCCTGGCACTCACAATCGTGAGGTCGTGAAGCTGCAAAATTATAAAGTGCTTTTTGCATCAGAGAACGATTAAATGATACTCAGTCAAGATTTGGTGTTAAATGCATTTCATTGCTTTCTAACTCTGTTTGCTATCTCTAAAGGCAACAGTAAATAAAGATCCGCAGACATATATTGCAAAAGGAGGAAATGATGTTTGAATGCTGGATGAGAAGTTTTGATTTCCCGTTTAGTCACCTGGCTCACTACCTAATTCTTCTATGAATATTAGAAGGATCATCCTTTTGTCCTCCAAGTCAGTAGCATAGAACGCTAGCTGGGTGACATGAGATCAATCCCTCACTTTCAGTAAATAATTGGAAAGGCTGTGATCAAAATATTTATTTTCATTATAGGCATGATTATCACCCATAAATACACTGTTTGTAGAGAAAACTTTTAACACGTAAACTCCATCACTTAACTGGCAGTATCTCATTACCCAATTTAAAAAAATCCTAAATTTGTTATAAAGGTATACTCTGAGGAAAAAAAAAAATCTCTCATTTTACTGATGGACTCTTCTGGTTAACTAGTTATAAAGATATTTTCAACTATTAACAATAATAAAAGCCTAATTTTTAGGAGATATGGGAGATTATGAAAAACTATAAACTATTCACAACATTGTTGCAAACAAGAAAACTTGAGACTATAATAAATATGATTATCCATATCCACGAACATATTATATATACATCACCTATAAAAACATCAGTGGGCATTAAAAACAAATACAAGTAATTAAAGTGTATAAAGATGATAAAATATAAGATAACGGTGTTAAAATTTTCAATATTACCTAAGATATATGCTAATTATGATATCTCTAAGTTATATATAGCAATTTATATTACATGATTTTTAGAGTATTGATTATAGCTGTAAATTTTTTTTTCAAAAATTGTTTTCTTTACACTCCTAAGAATGGCTAAAATTCACAAAACTGACAACACCAAATGCTGGTAAGGATATGGAGCAACCGTAATTGATATACATTGCTAGAAGGATATAAAATGGTACCCTTTTGTAAAGGGGATCAAATATAGGGGGTTGGAGGAGGGCAAAGTAGGTAAAAGGGTTCAAATATATGGTAGCTGAAGGAAACTGGACTCTGGGTGGTAATCACACAATAGAATATATAGATGTCAAATTATAATGTACTCCTGAAAATTATATAATTGTATTAACCAATGTTACGCCAATAAACTAAAAATAAAAAATAAAAATAATAATAAAATAAAATTGTACCTTTTGGAAAAAAATGTTTGGAAGTGTCTTATAAAGGTAAGCAGACACTGGTCATATTACAACAATTCGGTCCTAGATATTTACTAAAAAAAAAACATACATACACACAAAAAGAACTATACTCAAATGTGCAACACAGCTGAATTCATAATAGCCCTAAGCTAAACAATCAGATAAACAAATTGTGATAGGTACACACATATATGCATAGACACACACACACATGCGCGCGCGCGCGCGCACACACACACACACACACACACACACAATGGAATCATAGTCAACAATAAAAAAGAAATGAATTGTGATAAATGCATCAACACGTCTGAATATCAAAGACACCCTGGGGAAGAAAACTAAGGTAGATACGAAAGAGCACACAGCCTTAAGATTCTGTTCATGTGACGTTCTAGAGCAGGCAAAACTCTGCAGAGACAGAAGTCGCAGCGGTTCTCTGGAGCAAGGGCGGTAGATGGCCGGGAAGGAGGCGTAAGGCAACTGGAGTTTGTGTGCGCCGTATGGACCACATTTGTCAAAAGTCATCCAACTGTGCACTGAAAATATGCGTTTTGTTGTATGTCGATTTTATCTCAATACAATTGATATAAAAAAGAAAACTCTGAACAATACGGTAACTATAAGAACCGTGTAGGCTCAGAAGTTTCTACTGATTCCTATGCCCTGTACCAGGTCTTTGAAGCCCAGATCTAGAATGTATTGCATCAACAACTAGTTCTACTTTTCATTTTACACACAAAGACATAGAGGATCAGGGAAGTGAGGCAGACGACCTATTCAAGGACACCCAGAACTAGAAGCAGAGCCTAGTCCAAATTCTGGTTTCCATCCCTTAGGCCCGATCTTTTTCCAACCTATTAAAGAAGCAAAGGATGAAAGTGAAGCCAGAGCCACAGTGAATAAGTCTACTGATCTGACGGACAAACACATTTCTGTACTGTCTCTAAAATGTATAAGATTCTTGTCCCCACAAACACGAAATTCTTCTACGTATTCATGTGCATGGTTTGGAAGGAAAGAAAGCCGACCGGACTTCATTCCCCTCCGCTCTGCCTCTCGGTTCAGCGACACTGCCGTTTACTAACCGTGGGCCCTGACATATCATCTACAAACCTCTGCTTCTGAATCTGCTAAATGGGAAGTATATCACATAGTGAGTGGTGGGGAAAACAAATAAAAATTATTGGCACTGAATTCAGAAGGATATCTGTGAGCAAGAAGGAAAAAGACCATTTTAAGACACGGGAGGATGGCCCAGAAGGGGGAGAATGCGGGGTGGGCTCAGAGGATGAAGGAGGGGTGGTTCTGAAGAACTAGAGGGGATGTGGAATCTGCTCTGGGTTCTGACTGTAGGTTGAGGCCAGATTATGGAAGGTCTATGGTATGTAAATGCCATTTTGTAAGTGATGGCAAGCTACTCACGATTTCTATGGAGAAAAGAGAACTAACCCAATCTGTGTTTTTATTAAATACAGTTTTGGTTGCAGTGATGTCCATATATTCATTTATTCACCCCTATTAAGTTTTAGGAATATAACCTAATAAGACAAATAGACTAAATCTCTGAAGTCACAGTGTTTAAAGTCCAGCTAGACAGCTATTGTATCCATCCAGACAAATGATGAAGACTTGAATTAAGATCGTGGCAAAAGGAATGAAAATAAAAATGAGAAGATAAATACTCCAGACATCATTAAAAGAGGTTTTTGCACCCCTAGTGGTACATAAATAATATATGAGTCAGTCAAGCTAAAATTTCCTTGACAAAAAATCATGTTTTATAAAGCATTAAATAAAAAACAAATTAACACCTTGTGGTTGAACCGTTCTCATCTTGACTATGGTTGTAGTCACAGGAATTTACATATATAATAAAATTGCATAAAACTAACACACACACACATGCATGTAAAACTTGTGAGATATGAATAAAGTCTATGGATTGTGTCAATACCAACTTCCTGGCTGTGATGTTGTTGTACTACAATTATGTAAGAAACTGGATAAAAGGCACAGGATTTCTTGGTATTATTTCATAAAACTGCACTTTGAGTCTACGATTATCTCAAAATAAAAAGTTTTTTTCAATTGAAATTTGCCTTGAAGACATGGGCTGTATCAACTGGATGCTGTATCCTCAGAAGTTTGTACAATGCTGAACTCAGATAGCTACTTAATAAATGTGTCACTTCATAGAGGTTTCTTGAATGAATAAAGCAATGAACTGCAAGGCCTTATGTCAACTGAAGGCATCGTGATTTTTTACTAATGTTGTCGTCAACCTGATTATTACACAAGGTTTCGTGTCTGGCTTATAGCAGTCTGACATTACTTTAAATACTCAAACTCTGACTCTAATAAGAGTTAGTCGAGGTCATGAAGATGATGGCATAAATGGTCCTCTATTCTACCACTTCTCAGAGAGGATGAATTCTCAAGATACTGTTCTTAAAAAATATTGCTATGATTTCATATGTCCCAAGAAGGTATCTGAAAATTTTTTTTTTCTTTTTATTGGAAAAGAAGTTATAGTCACACACTGGTTCTCAAGACAACCCTGTGAGAAAAGTTTTATCTGTGTAGGAGAGAAAACAGGACTGTGATAAAGCCAGAACTTGAACTTTCTATGTCTAAATCCTGTACACTGAACTACAAAATGCTGTGCCACAAATTTATATTAACAATACTTTGTAATAGCCAATGAAATATGTCGACTGTAGTTATAACTACTGACTTTTCAATCTTCTATTTTATTGTTCAGTGCTTTAATTTTCCTAAACAACTGTATACTTGAAGTGCTATGATGTATCTGTGATGACTATTCGAACCCATGAAAACAAAAATGTGACAAAAACAAAAAGATTTTTAAAAAGTAGCTTAGTCCTTAAATGACCAAGAACAAAGAATATTGTTGAATAGTCAAAATTACCGAGCAACTTAGAAAATACCAGATTACTTGTATCTCAGAAAGGAGAAGGCTTAAAGGATGATTATTATTTGATTGGTACAGGAGTATAGCTTTCCAATAAGGGGAAACTGACTTATTTCACCGCATGGAAAACTGGAGCTAGATGTCAGGTAGAACTTCCTGGCCAATTAGTCGCTGTCATTAATTAACTATATCAGTATGCATAATTAATACATATTAATTAATTCACTGTGGCTCTAACAACTGAAATGGGAGCACTAATTAATGCTAATACTATCTTATGCACAGAATGCTGGGACTCAAAAGAAAAGGCATGAAAACCTTTGAAAAGCGTAACGAGTTATGCAGATGTAAAACATTACGATAAATTTGTAGGACAAAATGTGATTTGTAAAATTTGAAATCATCCAATATGAAAGTAAATCTGTACCTACTTTTGAAATATAAATCCATGCTTATCTGAGGCTCTAACCAACCCCCCCCCAAAAAAAAACAATTGGGGTTTGAGAGATGTTATGATTGATGTTTGTTTAAACACTTTGATATGCATTCTGACTTGTCCTGATTTTCCGCAACAAGAGCTCACAATAGCACACAAAACAATCTCCTCAACTTCTCAGTACCTGAGATTAAGAGGTTATGCCACTTGTTTGTATCAGAGCTTTAAATGAATCGATTCATAAACCTTTAGTGAGTATCTACTATATACAAGGGATAGTTCTGCCCATGAAGAACAACAAGGCCTTTTCCAAAGGAAATGTGGTGAGTTTCAGAGAAGGTCAAGTATCCATGCTGCGCATTAAGGTGGTGTGAAAGTTACGCAGGAAACTAATAAAGTTAGAGCCCTCCACCAGATGCCATGTGGATAACGATTCATTTAAACGGGTCTGGGGTTAGGGAAAGTAGCTAACTTCCACACGCGATCACTTCCAAAACCACTTAGCTGCATTCAACCATCTTAGCCACCAACTACAGGAGAACAAGACAAGACAGTGTGGACAGACCTCGTGGAGCACACACGTCATCATGCAAACTCTAAGCACATATGTTTCCTGGGAAACACAAATTTCATAGTTTAAGTGATGGTGAGTGTATAGGCTTGAGCTTTACAGATAAAGAAACTAAGGTTTATGGTGAGAAAGAAACTGGAAGGAGGAAGATCGGAGAAAGAAATGGGAAACAGAGAAAGGGGTTCGGTTTCATCACCCCAGAAACCTCTACACGAGACGTAGAGTGAAGCCTCTGTCCCATGCCTAAGGAATCAAAGATTCGGTGACTCAGTGAACCGAGGCTTAGAAAAAATGAATCTCTTGAGAAATGGGCACCTCTGTCCTAGCCTTCTTCCACATGTACATATTTCTCTCCACTCTCTAAAATTCAGCTGACAGATTAGCGGGCTCAGATAAGAACACTGACCGATGCTGGGAATTTTGTTCATTCATCCATCTTTCTATCCATGGACGCTCACGAAGCTGAGGCCTGCATACTGAGGTCACAGCCATCACATAAATGAGGTCATCTGCTTACTTACCTGCATGGATGTATCAAATACGCTGTCAAATTTAAACTAGACGATCTACTAAAATATCTGTCGCAAGAAAACAAATAATGAGAGTCAAATGATGGTGTGTGATCAGTTGACTATACTGAGCATAGGGGGTTGTTAGTCGAGTAGTTTTACTAAATATGAAAGCAAAAGATTTATGTCGTGGGTGATAAGGGCAGAATGCAGTAAAAGTGAGAAAATGTGGCAACAGTGTGCCGTACATCACCAATGGGATAATTATTTATCTAAAAAGTTGGCATTCTTAGACTTCCAACATGCAGTGTATGAAATTCATATATTCAAAGGCGACATAATAATAACCTGCTGGCTGCTGGTGATGGATATGTTCTTAATCCAAATGACCACAATCTTCAGTCTGCCTGTCATGGAGGGCCAGGGAAAAATGGTCTTTTCCTTTCATAACTCTTGATGTTGAAAGAGGAGAAACCTGGAGGCATGATAAGTGGCTCATTCCAATGGACAAATGGACATGGAGCCGAGAGAATGAGTGTGAATAAAAGTCACTGCTCCTTAACTAATGCCATTGTCACTTGTTACACTAAAAAAAAAAAAAAAAAAACGGTGCAAGGAATGATTTCTGTTTCCTTTCAGATCTGGAAAGCACAAGTTCGAACTGCAACAAAAGCTAGAAACTCTTCTACATCACGTGAGTTCATTTACGAATGACTTCTCTCTGGAGCAAGTGGAGGGAAGGCTAGTGTAATATTTGTATTAACTAAAAGGCTAGTGTAATATTTGTGTATTAACTAAAATTTACGGTACAGACACAGCAAGAACAGTTGACGCTGTAGCACCTTATGGACTCGAAACCTCGTCGATGGATTTCCTCTTTTGAGGCTTAAAGGAACTCCTGTTTCTCATTTACAGTCTATCAGAAAAGGTATATGACCTGTATTTTTTAATTTATATAAGACCACTCAGTCAATCAGCCTGGGCTGAAATTTAATGGATGTATCAGTCATCGTCGATCCAGGGAGAGAAAACGAGGCACCAACACTACCTCCCCGTCTCTGCTTTTTCCATGACACTCCTTCCCCCGCCCCCTCCCCCTTTTTTTAAACTCAAGAGCTCAGAGGCCTCTCTTAACAGCAAGCCAGGAGTCTTTTGAAGCTGTTGTTTTTAAAGGGAGAAATCTGAGTGAAAATAAACTGATGGAAATATAGAAGACCCTCTGGCAATTTCAGTTCTTAAAAATCTTCCTTTCTCCATTTATGGCATGGCCATTTTATTACATGTGCAGCAAATTTACAATAACAAGATGTTCCCCTGACAAATTAATCACTTCCCAAGCATTTTACCATATAAATAAAATATCACCACAGGAGAGTAAAATCTGCTCAACCAGTTGATTTAACCCTTCCTTCAGGAAACTCACCTGGAATAGATTGAGCACCACCTCTCTCCCTCCCTCTCCCTCTCTCTCTCTCTCTCTCTCCCTCTCTCTCTCTCTCTTTCTCTCTCTCTCTCTCTCTCACACACACACACACACACACACGCATGCACACACGCACACACTCATTCACTCACACTCTTAAAGACAGGAGCTGGGCACTCATACTCTTGGTAACAAGGCTTATAGGGGCTTCGAATTTCAGAAGCCAGATTGCAGTGTTTACTAGAATAGTATCAAAGACAGGCTATACCGATGCTCTTTAAGAGATAAGAGAAGCTGAAGACAAGAGAACCTCTTCAAGGCTACAGAAGCACCACCCCTGAGAACCATCTGCAGACTAGCTGAACAGAAGCTATAGCTAACGACATAAAGAAGTCACGGCAAGACTGAACATCAATTATAATTGAAAAAAATTTTAAAGTTAAAAAAAAAATGAGAACCTCTTCAAATATCTTTAACCTCATAGTCATCTGCTAGAATCTCTACCTTCCCCTTCATAGTTTTATTCCTACATTTCTTCCAATAGTAATAATTAAATATTACATTTGTATAGTCCTAGCCATCCGCTAACGACCCAGGCAGTGAAGAAAAGTGCGGGGGTCGAGGCTTCTGCCTTTACTTCGCTTTTCCCTTTGCTAATTTCAGAAAGCGAATCCGGCAATTATAAGTAGCAGGAGGCTGATAAGGAGTCACACATGCAGGAGAAATAGGTCCAATTCAAGCTTCCCTGACTAATCCTTATTATGACTCATTTCGACTTCAGAATTTGTCGGTTGAGGTAAGAAGCCAATTTGGCTTTGAGAAGTGAAATCTCAGTTTTGTACTTTTTCGAGTGCCACCAACAACCCCATTATTAAGAGCAAAGTAGAAGGGGGCGTGAAGTATTTATTGTGTGCCCACTCTCACCAAGCAGTTTTTTGCATGGTATTTTATTAGAATATTAAACTTAACGTGCTCTAAGTAACAGCATACAGGCCTCTGTCTCCCAAGCCCATAACCTATACTATAGTATCTTCTATCCCAAAATAAAGTGTATTATTTTTAAAACCTGCATCCACTACGACCCTCAAACTACGATCCCGAGACTAACAGCAGGACGTTCTGCCAGATTTTGATAGGAGATGGGAGCAGAAAGGGCCCAGAAGCCTCCTCATCCCTCTGCATGCACAGATGCTGCTCCTTCTGTTTGCACTCATCAGCCAACCTGTCTTCTCTTGCCATCAAAGACAACCAAGTTTGAATATATACCTTCTAAGTAAATAAAGAAATCTGTCATCACGTCTGGGCCAGTTGTGACACTCCGAAACGAAAGATGACCAAGCCATGTCGACTGTCTTCAGTGCCTAAGTAAATACCACTCTATTTATTAGGCTTGCTTTGGGGAAAACCCAAATGGTCACCTTTCCTCCCCACTTATGGGCCCATAAAATACCCGTGGTGTATTATTCCCTCCCTCTTCTTCCCTATGAATGGGGTAATGAAGTTCTTTATGGGAGGCTATTAAGAAGCAACATGAATGTTACTATTTGCTACTTATCCCATATAATTAATAACACCATAACTGCTATTAGAGAGCAGTATTTAAAGCAGCTAACCTTCCATAAATATAGCCGATCTGACTAAACCGTCAATGGCAAATTTCAGGAAGAACCACTAAATGGGGATTTACTTTTGAAATATGGAATGTGTTATATAATGGCTTTTATTAACATTCAATAAATTTTTTGGTTCTAATTAAATCATTAGACTTACCAACTGACTACATAATTATAAAGTCAGCATTCTTAAAAAGCAAGTCGTAACACTAACTAATTTCCTTCTGGGAATTTCCTTGACAAATTATGAAATTTCTCTTTGAAAATTCCTGACAAATATGTGGGCACCTAGCTTTCTTTAAAAGTTAATGTTCATGTCTTTAAATAACGCTTTCGATGAAAACGCCAATCAAATAAAAATAAAACTAACATCCAGATTATGGATTTTCTAGTCTTATGAGAGACGATGAATGTAAATGTAAAAGATTTACAGCAGGTATATGTGCAGGTGTATGTTAATTTACTAAGTTTCTGTTGTCATTTTATGGAAATAACCAAACTCTAAAAGCCTTCTGTCAAAACAAATATATTTTTTTAGCATAATCTTCGGCTAAAGTAAGTGATTACATACTCCAGGCAAAGATGACGCAAACACACGGTCGGATGAAATCATATGCATGTGAATTATTCAGAGAGAACATAAAGCTGGCCCTGTCCAGATTAGATCAGAGACCTCATAAAACCCTAACATCAGAACTCAAAAGGAGATAAAACAACACTCAGGAGGACTCCTGAGTCCTAAATAAAAAATAAATTTAAAAAATGAGCACATCGTGATGAATAAAAGCAATTTTAAGCAATATGTAAGAAGCTTAAGTGTTCTTCTATAGATGTGCTTATACTTCTTCTATAACATGACTTTGTGCACTTACAAAGCCTCAAACCATCTCTACGTGTTCCCCGAAGTTGCCAATTAAACAGCGAGAGAATTTCTGTTCTTGCAGTTAACCATGACCACTAACAGCTACATGGTACTTCTAATTAATTCATGTCGCTGCTGACAGTGTCCTTTCTTGGCCTGTCAAGAGTAGTCATTCAATCGGCAGCAAATGGTATCCAAGTGGATCTAGGAAGAAGAGACTGTTTTCCAGGAAAAGAAAATTTAAGAAGAGTAAGTAAAAGTCCTTGTTAAAAATTCTGGAAAAATATAACCTTTGGGGGAGGTGAGGGTGTCGTTCAGTGTGGGGCGAGGGAGAGAGGGGCCTGGGACATCGAAGGAGGAAATGTGGGATGGATGGAAGAAGGGTGGAATGAGGGGATGAAGGAGATGTTGCCTGCCGCTCTTGAATTTTACATTTTCATGCCCTTAAATTTTATGAAGTTCTTTGCCTTAAGACAAATATCTCATTTTATTTGGCACTGGAACATGGTTTCAAATGCAGATAAAAAGGAATCATCTCAAATACTTTTCGGAAAGAAGCTGGTTATAAAGAAATTTCCTTGAAATAAAAAGTATTTTATTTGAACAAATAGGAAGCGGTTGTATTTTGAACTAGAATGTGATTCATTTTCATGCATATTTTGCTCCACGTAGGTGCTGCTTATTTAAGTGGAGGCTGGAGCTTTACTGGCTCATAAAAACAGATCCATTAAATTTATTTTGCAACCGAATCGAGTCAAGTGGGATGGAGTAAACACACCCTAAAGAATCCAGTCTATTCTGGAACACAAATATTCAAAAATATATTCTCTTTTCATGGCTCTATCATAGGCTTATCAGTTAAAACATAAACAGACTAGAGATAACATATAACATCATTCACCTATCCGTATTACTCTATCAAGTAAAAACAAATATATAATGAATCATAAATTAAGCCCCTATCCCCACCCCAAAATTATATTATCTTCTGAATGATTCTGAGAAAAAAAAAAAACAGTTTGTTTTGTGTTAAGTCTGGATACTACCAATTCCATTCATGGTTCTAAAACCTTCATTTTAAATTTAGAATCATTTTTATACAAACTAGATCTTCCTAGACTTCAATGACAATTAATGCCTTGTAAACCTATCTTGTTAGCTACAAAATGATACCAATAAACCTTTTAAAATCATTTTGTTAAACTTTCCTTATTTCAATAGAGTCCATTTCAATATAAATGACTCCAATTCACCATTTCTTTAAGTATTTCATATGAGTTCATCAGGCAATTTCTAGAGTATTTGTGCCTTTCTATGTGGTTTATCTATATCCAAAACATGCAAAGTCAAACAGAGATTTCTAGGATTGAAGTCTTTCATTTCATATTTAGTATATATTAGTGCGTACTCTAAATCCAGTAACAGTGTTTTGTGCACAGTAGCTAACTAAGATATTTTTGATGGGCAACATACACAAACAAAATCAACACAGAATATTTTTTTCTAATTTTTTTTCTATCAAGTAGGAAAAAAGGACACAATATATATAAATTACAATTCACAAAAAAGTCAAATGTGTTGTCCACACACACACACACACACACACACACACAACCGTTTATTTCAGAAAGGACACGCAGTTGTTTTATTTCTGCTAAATCAGTCTAAATATATTACATTTCATTAGTTTCATTTATGCTGAAAGTCCCTAAGGTTCCCTACCTGAAGCTGGCGATATTTTAAGTGCAAAACAAGCCGAGTGCTATCTAAATCAAGGTAAAACTCATTGGTTTGTAATCTGCACAATGATCTATACATCTATATCTACATGCAAACCAAATGCTTTCGAGCATCAGAGCATCCGAGGCCCCAGGGCGGAGACCCGCTTCCTCTTCTCCTTTCCCTCTATTTATTTGTAGGAGCTACCTAAATAATTCACACCGCCTGCTTCTCTGCCCGACCGCTCCTCAGAAGAGGCCTGCGATGAGCGACTGCAGTCACCAGATGGGCTCCTGGATGCCGCAGGTGGGGCAGATGGCACGGCGCCCCGTCCGATGCTGCAGGGACGTCTGATGCTGCGGGGACCGACGTTTCCTTCCAGGTACGTTATCATCATCCTACACGGAGCACTGTGGACTCCGGGGGTGGGGCGGAAGGGGACAAATCCTTCACATCCAGTACTAGAGAAATCACCAATGAGCAGACCCCCGGCAAACCCCAAGATTGGAGGCTGTTGCTTTATTAGAGTTTGGGAATTTTTTTGGTTTTGGTTTTGTTTTTTTTGTTAAGACTACGGCCAAGCTTTCCCAAAGCATTGTGGCACTATGCATAAAGAAGACGTATCTATTTTAAAATTCCATCTCAGCTTAATAAAAAGTGAAGAGAAGAAGATTCAAGGGGAGTGATACCAGAAAATTCAGGAGGATGATGGGGAAAAAATATATATTTTCACAAATATTTTGCCAACAACACACATGAAGGGAAAACATAGTTGAGGTGACTCAGCTCTTATATAAAGGTCAGCTGCCCACTGCATCTATTGAGGGGAGGGGATTAAAAAGACTATATTTTTATAGTTTTCTGGTGTTACAGAAGATATTAACTGTACCCAAGTTGAGACAGTTTTTTATCTCATATTTCTCACTTCCCTTCCAAAGTCTGTAATTCTATAGTCCAGAACGACAACGACAAAACTGCACTGCATATCACGTCAAACAGGAGCTTTGCAACATCACAATGCCAACCTATCATGAGACAATCACCTTGTAACGTGTAGTATGGATTTTAATTGAGCATAAATACTTGACAGATACTCTCCTGAGATATTTCCGGCACATTTCGGTTGGCCATGGTACCATGCCACCAAGATTTTAATCCTTCTATAAACTTAACTGGTGCCAATATAAATCTTATTACCTAACTTCACTAAGCATCTAATTATACACATCTAAAAATGCATAAGACGATAATTGTAATGACCTAAAGCAAGTCAGTCTGTATCTTCGAAATAAATAAGTAAATAAAACACTGTAATAAAACGCATCCTCCGAAGAGAGGCTATAAAGAGGCAGAGGACCACATTGAAGTCCAGCTTCCAGTCTCTGGGCCAGTTGAAATCTCATACTTTTGGGAAGTCTAGTGGGTAGTTTTACAGGAATGCTGGACAAAGACAGTGGCTGGAAGATTATCTCAAGATTAAGGGCAAGGTTTCCTTATAAAAACTACCTTATTCCCTTCTCATATTCATTTACTTTGATGGATATAATTTATAATGCCAGACCTTTCTCCTCAAACAAACCACAAGAAATCATCTAGAGTTCGAATAAATCCCTTTGCTTTTCCCATGATCTCGTAGATTCTGTTTCTTACAAGATCTTTTAAACTGTTTCCCCTCCCCGCTTCCTTTCTTTTCCAGTCTAAAAAACAAACCATGTCCAAAAAATTTAGAGCATTTTCAGATATAATGGCAACTTTGGTGGTCAAATCTTGAAAGGCTTCATGAGGAAGTCTTGTCCGGCGTTTTAGCTGAGGGAGCTCACGCCTGACCAGGCCCAACAGCTCCAAGACCCCCAGTCACACTCCTGAATATTCAGGGCCCACGTGTGCAGTTCCTAGCTGGTTTTATGATGCCAACTTCACATCAGCTCTAAACAGCCCAAACCAAAAAATCAGGATGGAAACTTCATTACTCAAGCTTTATGTAAAACTGCTGCTACCTAACTTCCGGAAATAATTTTCCGAAGACTTATCCAAGTCTAAGTTGGAGGCATAGACAGAAAAAGTCCTGTTTTTAAGTGTGTGTGTGTGTGTGTGTGTGCGTGCGAGCACATGTGTATTTTTTAATGCACTCAAGATCATTTTATAATTTTATCATTTATTTCAGAATCTTAGTGCCCAGGACAGTGCCTACGCACAGTCAAGTGTTTTTGAATGAATGACCAGGAAAATGCAGTTTAATGCACTAAATTGATTACTTTAATGATTTAAAAAATTGCAAAGGAATGCATGTAATCTTTTTTGATGCAACACGAGAAGTTACTATAAGCAATCAATTTGACACCAGAGAGGTGGTTATAAAAAATACACTTCAAAAATTGATTTTAAACTAATATTTTCTAAACTTGATTTCATTAACTATCATTAAGCTATTCACCCACAACCTAATTAATGTACATACTGAAAGTACTTAATAATACTAAACAGAAGGATAGAGACATATTTCTTAGAAACATACTATAAGGCAAATGGTAATAAACATTTAAAGATTAAAATATAATTTTTAGAATTTCAATGTCATAATAATTTAGATATTCTTGGTGTATTCAATGTATGTCAAGAATGCCAAAATTAAACTGCCAGACAATATTCTAAAATAAAAGTAGTAGCAAAGCGCCAGCTAAAAAAAAAAAAAAAAGCCATTAAAAAATAAAAAAACAGTAAGTATAAGCAGAAAGTGAAGAAATGGGTAGGTAATTTTAAGCCCTGGATAAAGGATAATAAAGTTAATGTTTGTCATAAGATGCTATTGAAAGTGAATGATAAGATTTTGATTTTTGACATTTCAATATTATTCTCTTAGTAAAATCTCTATGGTATTCTCAAACAAATCTATCTTATAAAAATATCTATATTGAACATATTTTTGGAATATGAAAATTCAATGTAATGCCATTACATATGAATGCAAAACAAAACATATTTGCTTCACATGGGTTTAAAGAAGTTAGTTTGTGTGTGTCTGTGTTTGTGTGTAGATATATGTATATGTCTGTGTCTGTATAAAATATGATTTCTTTAATTAATTTTAAAATTATACCCAATTTTATAGCCCCGTCTGAATGTGAACAAATCTTAAAGTTTCAAATACAAGTTAGTCTAAACCTAACAAAGAAAACATAGATATCCAAAAATTCAATCTGACATATAGTACATACTAGAATTAGTATAATTTAAAGAGAAACATATTTTTAAATGTCACCTTTCTCTTTCCTAAATATAATATTGATAAAGTGACTCAAATGCCATAAATTCAATGCAGTGCCCAATCTGTTAAATCCATGTAGTCCTCTATAATAATTATAATTTTTTTCTTTTCTTTTTTGTTTTTTTTTTGCTGGCTTTATTTCCTGTGCAGGTAGCACTGATAGAAAAAAAAAAAAAACTGGGAAGAGACCCATAATCTCTAAGAAATTACTTATTTTACTTATCTGTGGAACACTTGCCCGGGTGAAATAGAAATTAAGTCACATAATAACACAAAAATATCCTAGAATCAAATCAACCAACCAATAATTTTTTTTAGAGTGGGAGATATGGCTTTTAGCCTGTAAGTATTTTTGCAACATTCCCCTGTATATTCTGCTTCGAGAGTCACTGGAACCACTTTTGCTCTGCTCTGTGTTCCCCCTGCTGAAAGTCTGAGGGGAGTTTTCTAAGTAAGTTTTGAGTTTATCACTTAAAAAGGAGAGAGACAGAAGAACGAGGGCGCGATCCCTCGTATGCTTTGTCCGCACCTGAACAGAGCCATTTGCATAGTCCACTGAACACTGTTTAGCCAACAAGGGGTACACAGGACTAGGGTGGCTTCTCTCTTCCAGTGCTGCCATTCTTTCAAAAGCAGGCAGGGGTTCTGTTTTTAGTACACACTTCGGTTCAGTGTTAATCCTGTTTTATGTTGTTCACACCTGCTGCTGACTACCAGCCTGCTGATGGGCTGGGGCTCACGCTGCCCCGAGGAATCCCAGTAGCTGAGATGCTGGACAAAAGCTACTGGACAGAGCTAGAAACGAAGCCGGACCGGGGTCCAGCGTCCAGGAGAAGCAGACCCACGGGTCTTCCCTCTCATCTGCAGAGAAGGCTCCGATGTCCCAAGTTGGCCACCCAAGAATAAATGCAATCAAGTGTTCTTTTTTCAAAGAAAGACTGAACCCCGTTGGCTTAGTTATATCCCTCAGTCTTTTGTGTTTTTTGGTAAAATTAATGCCATTACAGTTAAAAAAGAAAAGTCATTTTAATCAGGTGTACATGCCAGTCGCTCTGGTTCCTTACCAAAAGAATCTGTACCTGAAACAAACCTTACTGTTAATTTAAAATACTTAGAGCTCACGTCTTTCCTAGAATTGTATATCCACAATGAACCGAGATACAAAATATATATTCTGCCATCAGGGGCCACTGTGTGACCAGGACAGTAACTTATATGTGAAGACGACACTCCCTCTGCCCCCAACCCTGCACTGCATGTGTCTAATAGCAAACATCAAAAGGAATGACTTCTTTTTTGATCTTAGCACCAGCGACAAATCAAATTCAGTGCCACGGACACGACGGAAATGTACCACTCAGGGAAAAACTCTGGCAGTGGGACCAGTTGGAGGCTTTCGCTCCATCCATGTCCCAGGAAAGGATGTCCACCCTCCTCTCAGAAACAAGACGGAAGCCGTCGTGCACTTACCCAGAGCGAGAACAACATACCCAGTCCTGATGTGACCCCAAGTCAAGATGCACTTTGTGCTGACATTTCCAGCGGTGACACTGTAGCCCCTCCCTCACACCTAAAAGCAGAGCCAATCCCCTTCCTCTCTGGGAGCCGGACCTGCCCTCAGGTGGGCACCGAGAGCTGCTATTGGCCAGCAGGACACAGCTCCACTGTGGGCTGCACCTGTGAGTGGAAGCTCTGGAGTCATTTTATTACGTCTCCCGAAGCACCTTTCCTACCTGAGATCGCCCATAAAGCATCAGGGCTCCCCTGCCAACTTGGGGCGTTCAGCACCTGCCTACCCCGCAAGGGTGAGAGATTTAATGGAGCACAGGCTTAATCCCTCGGGGGGTGGGGGAAAAGCGCTAACTAGCACATTATGGTTCTGTTAGCGAACGACAGTGAAGATGCAGCATCTCAGCGGTCGGCATGTTTTCCCCGATTTGCTTCCCAACTCTTTCCCCTTAGCATTGTGCTCTTTCTGGAGGGTTAGGACTTGAATGTGGTCCCTTGTCCGTGTGCATAATACTGTGTGCTTGGGAACTCTCGAATGATGGCAAAGAAAAAAACAGTTGTTACAAAAACGATACCATAATGTACTTGGCATAAGTGTACAGAGGATCCATGTCTCCCATAACCACCTCACGCAGCCCATCATAAAAAAAAAAAAAAAAAAAAACAGTTGTCGCTTTCAATTTGTTTATGGAATGTGAATAGTATAGGAATAAATTTAATTATTATGTTGAATCACATGAAATCGCTGATTTTGGGCCACATTTTGACCCACAGAAACGGCATTTTCATGGGGTCCAACCTAATATAATTAGAATCTTATCACCTCACTTTCATGCAAAAAAGCCTCGAGTTTTGTCAGAGAATGTCACGATTCCACACTTGACTTTCCTACCTATTTTCCCTCAGAAAGCCATCTCTAGTTTTGTTTTGTTCTTTTCTATTGCTATCAAAATGAGAGACTTTGCCTACGTCTATTTCAAGACTTGTACCTGTTACGATTTTCGGTATCCGGGCCTCGTAGTCAAAATTTCATCGGAAATCAAGTTTTTCCCATGACAACATTCACGTATCCAATCAAGGGAGTGTTTACCAGAATCCTCACCTTTCTGAGAAGCAACTTGGCAATCCCAAATAAGAGCAAACGCTTCCAAGTGCCAGGACTGCACAAGAATGAGATCTGATAAAAAGAAAAAAAAACCTCTTACCCTTGAGGTCCTTCGTTAAAGGACTTGAAACACGGGCGCTTCTATTCCCCCCAATGACTGTAAGTTTGCTCAGGATGGAAAGATTTCAGTGTATCAGCAGTAGTCGCGGCTTTTAGATCAAATGATATTTAGTGTTTTGCATGGAGTATTGGAGACATGATGAATACCCTCAGATAAGAAGGCGAAAAGCAGCTGTGTGCTGAGCAGGGCGCTCTACCTGCCTGCCTACGCGCTGCCAGCACCGCCGCCAAGCACGCCCACTTCTGAAGAAAGTCAAGGCCGCCTTATTTTGACTATAATGCTTTCCTCAGGCAGGAATTTTTATTTCCGTTTGAATTTTAAACCGAGTGATGCGTTTTTTATGGTGACAACTGACATCTTCGCAAAAGAATGAAACCTTGGAGCAACAGCTCAAAAGCAGGAAGGTTGCCCGCAGTAAGTGCTTAAATTATTTTACACCTAAATGGAGCCCAGTTGTTTTTAGTTAAAAATTAATAAACCTTAAACTGATGACCTTTCTTCCACAGAAAGGCCCAGAGTTGCAAAAACAGCAAACTTTCCAATGAAATATATTTTAAGGAACTAGTGCTGAACAAAGGGCTATTTAAAGCTGAATGCTTTGTCAATTTATCAGCTGGCGAACATTCCGTTTCTGAATTCCCCATGCTGCTGAATGTATAGAACGCTGGTGCCTTGCTTCATCGAATACTATTGATTCGAGTGTGTCACAGTGATCTCATTGAGAGTAATCAATAGTAATCCAAAATCAATCAATCTGCTCCTGCACTGTCATTTATCAAATCTGAATACTCCAAATTATTTGTAGGCATCAAATTACAAAGAGGAGAAAATGGTAGAGCTGCGAAAGTTAATGGTTTTACACGGAAGAGCAAAATCAACATCTCTCTTTTTTTAAGGGGCGGTGCTTCAAAAATGGACTGTTACACGGACAAATACGTTTCCCTTCTCATTAAAGGATCCTTAAATGCGTAACGAATCTCATTCAATTCCTGAGAAACAATACTATTTCCTGTACAGGAGTCTGCTGGTTCAGCACAGAGGATATAAACTTACAGATGCACCGACTTACTTAATGACAGCACCCCAACATTTATAAGTCTGACAAGTGCCTGCCACCCCACTGCTGGAAAACAAGGAGACCCAACTGACATAGGACATAGCTGCATCTTCTAACATCAGAAACGATGTTTAATAGAATTGGAGTGGAAAAAGGAATACTTAATTTCTCCAGAGAATGTACAGCATAGATGCACCTGCTTATCAAAGAAGCTGCTGTTGACGCTAAAGGTTCTTTTATCAACATATTCACCTGTAATTTAGTCAAGGTAATAAATCCTTCTATTCATTACAGCGCACTCAAAAGCACCCCTACTATTTAACTTGAATGAAAAAAGGCACGGTGTCTAAAACATTTACTTTTGCTAATGTAAAAGTGTTGGCATTTTACTTCATTCCTGATAAGCTGGTGCCAAGAGAAGTGATTATTCTTTTCTTATTCAAAGCCTATCAGCATTTCGAAAAGCTCTCTCAATCTTATCAGGTGTATGAACAGCACAGTTACTGAAAACAGTTTGTACTGCTCCTCTCTCTTTCTGCCAAGCTATCTGATCAACCCTCAGCTAACTAACTGTATTTACACGCAATCAAATGTAAGTTGGATCTTCCACGCACTGTAGCTGGATTCCAGTCCGCCAAAGGTTTTTCTGCTGTGACATTAGCTTAACAAAAATGTCAGCAATGAGTACCCCAAACTGACAACAATCAAGAAAACACTATAAAAGCACTGGACTAGAATGCATAACAAACAGAAACAAAAGAAAAATAAATATGGAAAGTTGAAGGCAATCTCTTTGGAATTCATGAGGGAGGGGGATAAAATGCACTATACATGCAAACGGGGGTGAATATCATGCACTTACTTTTACTGAAGTAAATGATACCCTAGCAAAACAGATGAGTAGAACAGAAATTTTAAAAGAAAATGCTGCTGGGATTGAGGGGGCTCAGGAAAGTTTTTTTTTTTGGAACTGAGCGGGCATTTCCCCCATATTTCAATGACCTCCATGTGGAGGCACAGAGGTTCTACCATGTAAGCCAAGTAAGACAACAGCATCACTGAACTTCACTGAACTTACCTGGTCAACTGAAGACAACATAGAGAGCGAGGCTGTCACATAGTGTGACCACATCCTCAGGACAGATTTTCCTGTCATTAAAACCCTCATAAATGCTCTAGACATTAAAGTTTTGTTCACTATAAGGAAATTTAAAAAATAAATAAAAAATAAATACAACTTGAGTTGTTTAACCGCATTATTTTTCTCATTCTTCAGACCTAATCAACTGGACAGTCCCCTATGAGGGTAAGAAAAAGGAATCGTTGGCCAGGCGAATGGACGGAGATGACCTGCTCTCCACTTCTCTCTATTTAAAAATGCTCACACCGGTTCATGGTCCACACAAATTGAGAGACGGACCTCATCACCTGCAGGTTGCTCTTTGGAACACGAAAGACAACAATGGCACTTCTAGCACATAAGACGGATCTGAGCAACTGAATGACCAAGTCCTGAGCCTCGGGAAAGGACCTCTGCTTGGGCTTCTGTGCATAAGCTGTCCATCTGTCCCTCACCTCCCTTTGCCAAACGGCTAGGAGAGGACGGGAAATGGCAGCCATGTGTTCCCAGCTGAGCCCAACTCCGGACTCTGCCGAGGCCCCAGGAACGGAGAAAGACTTCCCTTAGATGTGCAGAGCAATAAGATGCATTAGCCAAGTGTGCAGTCCAGTACAATTCAGCTGATGGTTGCTCTTCCATAGTCACACTAGGATTCCGTGACTGATGAGGCGGGCCCTATGTAAGTCTACGGATAAAAGGGATGCTTCTGTCACTTCATAGGACCCAGCGCCAACTGTATACAGTCACCTTCTCATAGGAAAAAGATACGATTCTTATTGACTGTATATATAAATCTCTCCCTTTGATCACAAGTGTAATATTCTTCTTCAAAATATCTGATCCGTTTTAATAGATTGATGGCTGAGAAGAAAGCCTTCTCAGAATATTCTTTCAACTATAGAAAGATGAATACAATTCAACATGGCCACTGTACATTTTTGGAGATGTTGAAGTACTATGATAATTTGGAATTATGGAGGTTGAAGGACAACCGATTAAACCACCTCATGTGTGAATTTTTTCTCTTAAATGGGTACCCCAGTCTATATAATTTTTCTTATAACCCATTATTTTTGCTAACTCAATGTAATTTTAGGCCTTCTTTTCAAAGCAAAATAAATTATTATAAATAGAAAATGTAACAATATATTAACTGAAAAGTATACCTTTTAAAACATTCTAACTCACATTGTGAGTATAAAAAGGAAAGTAAATATATTTATTTAATGAGTCCTTTGTTTAAATTCTCAAAAGCCATTACGGATGAGTCAAATCTCCCTAGAATAGATGAAAAAGGAATTATCGGGTACAAAGGCACCATTCTGATCATGAAGGTGGAAAAAGAATGTTCTGTGCTTCTGCCTATTTTCTATGCATAAGTTCTTGATTTACATGTTTAAATTTCTTTTTTCTTTTTTTTTTCTCGCATACTGAATAAGCCACACACACAAAAAAAGCACAGGATTATTTTCTTTCTCAGAAAATGTATTTCACGTACAACAAAAGAGATGTCCCTTGTTAAAAGTGGATTGACAATGCTCCTTCTGATACCCACGTCTTAAAGTCTTCATTTACTTCATAGATAACACTACTGAGGTTTGCCACTGCAGACTTTTTTAAAAGAAATCCCATTATTACTTTCAACATAGTAGAAAGATTTGAACAAGCTTAAGTTATACTTTCTTTAAAAAAAAAAAAAACCAACTCATTACTATATATGCTATCTATACTTCCACAGAATTTTAAAGAGAAGCCAGCAAGCATGCTGGTTTCCATTACACTTCCAGTACCCATCAATCTCTGATATAATACGAGAATTTATTGGTAGCTTCCTCTTTATTTAGTACCATCTTAACCAACTGTTTGCGGAGAAGGTGTATGATGAAGCAAAGTCAAATTGACATGTCTGTGATACGCCTGACAGCCCTCAGTATGCCCAATATTAATTTGTTTTCTTTGGCTACGTAAGTGCTGCCAAAGCGTATTACACATAATATGTACTTCCAATCAAAATGATGAAAAGTATATATACAATTTTGTTTCACTCAAAGCAATAGGAGAAGGCACAGAGGAATGCATATGACAAAGACTGCCTTTTATAATTAAAGTATAAATTTACTTTTAAGGTTTATTTATTTATTTATTTTTTTAACAACGTAATCTAATCTTAGGTAGGCAGGCTCTCCATGAGTTTAACACCTTAAATAAGTATTTAATAGATTTTAAATGCTAAAAGCCAGTGTTTTCATTTATTATATTGTATGAAAGAATTCCAGATGTAGTTATAGGTTATATTTCTAATGGCTAGTGTGGGGTGCTATATATCTATATTCGAATGCACTCATAGTTCTACGCCAGCATGTGGAAATGGACTTGAATTGACCAGTAAGAAGCCAATTTATATAAAGTATACCTTTTCTTTTATTGCTCTGCCTTAGTGAGTTATCTTCCAAATATACATGCATCACCAAAAATTAAAATGGCATAACATTTTAAGAAATCAAAACGTAAAAGCAAGTTTCCTCTAAACACGTAAAAATGTTTTTTTTAATTACAAAGAGGATGAATGAATGTATACACACACACACCACACACACACACATCTAAATCTTCTCAATCCGATGGTTTTGTATAATTGACTAGAAAATACATTTGGAAAATACTCAGAAATACTGTCCAAATCAGAGAAAAAGGAACAGCTGGCACTCCTGTCAAGAAAAAGTAGAGAGGAGAGCTGTGTTTGCTAAAACTCTGAATGAAAATTGTTTTTATTAGCTGGGGTTCCCTAGACCTTAGAAAGTATAAGTCTAAAATGAACTTGAAATAAGAAAAAGATGCCAGGTACATCCCTCACAAGGCAGAAGACTGTCACTTATCAACCTTAGATAATAAAGGGGCTAATTTAGATTTGATGGGTTGGCAGGAAAAAAACAGCAGGATTTCTTTTTAAACGCAAACATTAAATCTGGTAAAGTGTTATCCAAACAAATAAAGGTAGAAAGTGAATCTAGGAATTTAAATAAGAATACGAATTAGAACAAGGACTAGAACAGAAAGAGCATTTGGATCAGTTTTCTCTCGGCAGTCGTTCAGATTTACGAAGCAAATCACAGACTTCTAAAATTACCTTTAGGAAAAAAAATCAAAAATTCCCAAATCTACTATGTACTTCATGCAACTAGAATATGTATTGATTTTCTATATTTGCGTTTAGCCAAAAAAAAAAAAAAAGCCAATGACATATTTATATAGAGCAGATAAATTAAAATAATATTTTGCATTTATCTGAAAGCTGTCATGTTTATATTAAGATATATTTGTCAGGCCCAACGGTAGAAGAAAAGAATGTAGCCAAGAGCTAATTCAAAACTATTTATTGGATATGGGCCTTAAGCATCAAATTATGCATTTAATATTAGCTTATCTCCTATTTTACAAATTATTTATGATTACTAGATGTTAAATTTAGGAATGATACGAATTAAAAATTTATAAAATCGGAAACAAATTTACTTATTGGGTTCACCTACCTTCTACATAACAGTTTAAAATCAGACCAGACAGATACCTGAAATGCTGACTGAGTTTAAAATCAGACCTGATAAATACCTGAAATGCTAATTCCAGGTTAAAATCATGCTTGGAAAATTTAACTGGTGACTAACTGATTAGCAAAATACTTGAAATCCACGTTATTATATAAACATAGAGGAACACTCAGCAGCATATCTATATTCTACGTATATATACCTCTTCCCATCTCTATGCGTATTTCACACGCATACTACACACTCAAGCACACGTGCGTGTGTTCAGTCAGCTGAAGTGGATTTTAAAGAACCTTATGGGTGTCTATTTATAATAGTATACACCATGTATATCCATATACACATGGCTATGAAAATACTAATCAATGGCAAAACATACCAAAAGCAGTAAGAAGAGCGTCAGGCGGCAGAGATGCTCGGTGTCACCCCTGCACTATCAAATACACTCGTAAATATGATTGGAGAAAGAGAACCTAAATATTTCACTGTCAGAGAATGGGGAGGACCGCAATTCATTTCTATCTCCTGTGCTTTAGGACAATGACAATTTAATACAAGGCCAGTGGATGTAAAAGAGATAAAAACTGAACAAACTGGGCCAGTGTAATCAAAGATTCTCTCCAGAGAGCTGGCTCTGGCCAGAGCTCATATGCACTTATAACAGATCAACACTGTATTGTCTCTCTTCCATGAATTCGGTATGAAGCAAAATTCAGAGCAAAGCTTATCTGCTGCATGACTTTAAAGTTCTCCTGAGGTATCGTAAACACTCATCTTTTATTCCTAAATCCTTGATAGGTGATTCTAAGAAGTTTATTTGATACTAATTAACTGGCTTAATAGAAACCATTGCTATTAATTGCCACTTATATGACAAAGTATCAGCCCAAAGTCCGGATTTTAATTTATTTTATGAAATAACATAAACAAAACCTTCACTGCTGACAGTACTTTAGAAGTAACACAAAGAAATATTCTGTTCAGTCACCAGCCTAAAACAAATGTTGAGGAATTTGTCACAAGTGATACGGACTTGCCATTGGGCATTATGCCTACCTTCCACAAGAGCTGTCTCTTCTTTGTCTGTAGTTCTGGCAGGAGAGAGGTCTTGTGAAAGTCTGGTTAAATAGATCATAGAGAAGTTACCTGCCCTTTTTGACAAATGGCACCATGTACCTAAAATTAATTGCAAAAGTATGGCCCGGCTAATGAGATGGTCCTTATCTTTTTCCAGCACGGGAAGCACAAGTATTTTTCTGCGGCTCAATATTTTACAAAAATGCCTAAAGTATTATTAACTAAGTACAAATCTGATTAAAGGATCTCAAATTATCATAAATTCCAAGATCTAGAAAATTTGTCATTAAAACTGATTTCTTGCATTATTTTCCTTTTAAACCTTAATTTATTCTTTTTTTTTTTTTTACTTTGAAAAGAACAAAAAAATATATATTTTTCTGGCTTTTATTAGCATTTTTTTGAAGCTGAATTACCATGCCATTCTTTATAAGATGGCACATATATATTACAGGTCAGATTAAATCAAAGAAATATATCAAAGGCCATCAATTTAGAATTAAAAAAGAAAAAGAACAATGATACCTTCTTGGGGAGAAAACACTGGAAAAATGATCATCCATGCAAGAGAATTAATGGATACCCACAAGGGCTTTGCTAATAACATGGGTTAATTACCGCTGCAACACGCTAGACTCAGTAAATAAAGCAGCAGTGCCATAAACACATTAAGATGAGAAACCGTCACTGTAAGAACCAACCAACACCATCAACCTTGCCTCTGCCCAGGGAGTGAAAAGCTGTTTTCCAGCCCTCTCTGTAAAAGGAGGATTTCTAAACTTACCACCAAATGTGCACAGAGATACATAAATACACTGACACAAAGGGCTGGTGAAACGTGGGGTGCCCATCATTTACTCACCACTCCCATTCAACCTTGATTCCCTGAACTCGGGAATACTTTTCCTGCTTACTCCAAGGAGGAAATCGTATGTTACATAATACTTACTGTCTAGCTATTTCGACTACATGTAATTTGGGGATGTGTACAATGGTTATGTAATTTTTGGAAAAACAGAATTAATCTGTTCGCGTTACTGAGGCGATGGGCAAGATTACGAGACTCTATAGCCCAAGAACACTCACCCACTAAGTGTAGCTAGTTGTCACTCCCAGCAATTTACAAAGAAATCGTCTGAAAACCCCACCTACACCACCTACCTTTAAGGCTGCAGGTGTTTTTAACAGATTTATAGAGAAGAAACAGGAAGAAAAGTAATATGAGTTCCAAGTCTGGAGTTTGAATATTCTTTCTTAGAAAAATAAATTTAAAGTGTCTCTTCATAGTTCTCAATAATATCACATCTAAAGTGGCTTAGGCAAGCTCCTATCTTTTAAAAAAAAAAATCGCATTCCCTCTGATTTAGGCTTGCTGTTGTTGTTACTGTATACGTTTTTCCCTCCTGCCTATTTTTATCCCATATATGTCCACATTATAGTATTACTCTTGAATAGTTATGTTACAATTTACTTTAGCTTGTAACAAGGAGAGATGAGGCAGAGGAAAAATTCAAAATCTCAAAACAGAAAGAGGGGACCGTACAAAATAAAACTTGCATAGCTCCAGACAGGAATCTTAAAACCCAAATTTGTTTAGTTGTCAATGCCTGGATTTCAGTGATCAAGCTGAAATTTACTGAACTGCTCTCTCCTCGCCTTGCCTGTTTTGGAGTGTTTCAATGGCCTTTCCTTCTTCCAACAGCTGTGACAACTGTTAAAACAGTCAGTAAAATTAAGTCCGCTCTCTAATCCTGTAGTCAATGTTACATTTTAATCAGAGGTTGAAAGGGATTCATGTGATGAGCACACTCATTTAGAATGATTAGACTGACACATATGTCAAAATGAGCAGATATATTATTTTCATCTATTTATGCTATCAGTTATTACTGCTATTAAATGTGAAACAAGCTTTCAAGTATTATGTTCTTTAATGTGCTGGCACATTTCCTAAAATAAAAAAAAATACATAGTTATAGGTTAACATTTTAGAATCTCCTAATAGTGGTCTATAAATTGTACGAACCTTTTTTAACAGCCTCCGAAGCGGAAATTGTCCAATATTTTCCTCTGAAACCGCATAACTGGTTTCATTTCTATGTATACACACACGTGATGGGGTTTAACCCAGTACAATTACTATGAATATTAATAGCATGTATAAATTCTGTGGTTTATTAATTGAGACAGAGAGGCAGATGTGTTGCTTAGCATTAGATCTTTCTGTCTGTCCAGTGAACCACGTAACCATCAGAAATGCATGCAGACAATAAATCTGTATTTTTTTTAAAGATGACTTTTAATTGAGCCAAAAAGCAAAGAAAGCTAGTTTGAATCTTGCGCCAAAGCCAAAAAGACATGTGCCCTGATTTCATTTAAATGCATCTGCTTTAAGAGGCTTATCTAAACTAATTATTCAAATTAGCTATAAGAAGTTAAATTCAAGGAAACTACTTTAAAAAGAAGCCTCTAGGGGATTTTTAAAGTTTGTTTTGTTTATTTATTGAAGAGAGAAAGTTCAGAATCTGGGTGAGTTTAGATAATGTGTTCTCCCTGACGTGAAGACATTTAAAACTCTCCAATGCTCCAGCCCCAGGCCCACGAACCTTCAAACTACACTTGAGTGGGCAGTCCTACCTTTGTTTATTTTTCATTTTTATTTCCACACAATTGAAGGTTGTTTCTTCGACTATTTCAAACTGGTGCAAGCACAGCCTTCTGATCTTTCGGCTCCGCCTAAGTCCATGTCTTGGCTAACATCCCCTGTGTGAGTGTGTATGTGAGTGTGTATGTGTTTGAGCATGCATACGTGTATACACACACTCACACTCATACACACGCAAGCAGCCACTCGGACTGCAAGTCACTTTCATCTCTTACTTAATTACAAAGCAATGCAATATGCAGTCACTAAGGACAGCTAGTGGACATCTACCTATAATGCACTACCTCATCTTCTAGAGTTTTAAATCTTCTTTAAAATCTGTGGAGAGAAATGTTTGCCAAGAGCACTCTTTTCGGAATTATAACAGTTGGTATTACTGTAATGTGAACGCAAGGCAATATAACTGACTCAACAGAAAGATGGACCAGCGACAGCTCCTATGATATACTAATATTTTACCTTAACAGTAAATTGAAATTAAGTTTATGACCCACTCATTTATACAAGAATGCCTAATTTACTTCCCCCCTCCACTCGTTTCTCCCCCACCTTTAGAATGCAAATATATAGAGATCCATGTGCATAAAGATATTCATAAATATGAATTAAACTGCATGAAAGAACAAAAGTACTTTTCTATATTTTCTAGACATGATACACGAAACAAATTCACAGTCTCAACACTGTCTATTCAAGGGGAAATTTAAAAAGTCACTACTGGTTCTTCTTTAGTTTTTTTCTCCCCTTAAATATTTATAATGTGTGAAAATCTCATGTTACTTAATGGACTGATTTGTCAGTTAAGTGCTGACTTTACGCTAACCATGCAAATAACATTATTCTAGCCCCGAATTGCGAAGGGCTAGTTTTTAAGTCGTTCTCTGAAGGAGAATTAGTAAATGTACAATTTCGCCTCTAACTCTGCCCGGTAAGAAATGACAGGGTGCCGAAAATATCTGTCAAACTGCAAATACATAAGAAGCACTCAATAGTATAAATCATTTTGAATATTGTATTTTAAAACCTCTTTCCTTGGGAAAATGGGTCCTAGTAAAAGATGCATTTTAACAGTTCACTAGGCATTTGTGCCAAGTGCCTATTCTTAGCACCTGAATAAGAAGTGACTGTCACACAGCTGTTTTACTGACAGTCCCCGAGCTTTGCCTGAAAGGTAACGCTGAACCTTGGTGGCCAGAGAACAATTCTCGACTTACTGAATGAGGGGGTCTCCCTCCACACAAAAGGCACAAGACAGACACAAACAAGCCCCGTGCACACAAAACACCCAGGGCTACCTGGATTGGTGTGCAAAGCGACATTCCGTCCACACACACACACACACACACACACACACACACACACACACAGACACGCGCACCCCCACGCCGAGTTTAAAAAGGAAAGAAAAAGGTACCTACTCTTCCTCGTAGTGCAGGGAAAAAGATTCAGGGAGGCAAAGTTCTACCGGATCCATGTGCGGCCGGCAACCATTATGCGTGCACCCCAGCTATAAATCAAAGTTTCCTTGACGCGGCACCGCGCAATTAACACACACGTCCTCCCCGCGACAAGCCCATAGGCACAGCCAGTTGGGACCAAAGCTCTCACAGGCTCCTAATCAAGGACTTAAAGCCCCGATCGGAGCTTATTAATATGAAGTAGGGCTTTACATATGCAGTCCCCCCGGCCCAGCCGCGCAGCCGATTGGGGGACCCCTGCCCAATCAGGAGGGAGGCGGCGGGGGGCG
>NW_011888902.1:881990-884637 GCF_000151845.1 Pteropus vampyrus
GTAGGGAGCATCACGAAGCAGAGCACTCGATGTTCTTAATCATATACTTATTTCAATACAAGCTTCCAAACTGGGAGACATAAACAAATATATAAATTTTACCCTAATCATCAACTTTCCAATAAAATGCAGTTTACATACTTGTTCTCCTACATAACGCGCTCTGAATACTTTAAAAAAATCAGCTCAGAAACATTTAGGAAATCTTCACACAGTAAAGGCTAGTTTCAAACATAATAATTTATAAAACCAAGAATTCTCAGTAAAGTGTGTGTTTGTTTTAGAAATGGTATAAGAATAGAAGGGTGTTTTTCCTCCACTAGTGTATAGTATGTTTTTAGTTTCCAAATAACAAAGAGTTTTCTTAGGTGCTATTTTAAAATACAGGATTTTTTTTTACACTAGCGAATGTACTTAGAATAGATACCAGCTATTTATGGCAAAGAGATAACTGCTGCCTTATGGAGTCTGAAAGGCCCACAGTTTCGATATAATTCAGTGCCACTGCTTACCAACCTTTTGTATCATAAGTCTGACATGATATAAATAGTATAATCTTGGAGATTAAAATAAATTAATTCAGATAGTCAGCGTGTGTGAAATTCACTAAATCAGAACTCAATTCTTTTTCTCAACCCTCTCAAAATTTCTAGGCCTTAAAAAAAAATCACTAAGACAGAACAGCCACATTAAAATTCAGAATATAAAAATGACAGACATGATTTGGTCCCCCCCACAGAAGAAAGAAATTTCCCTACCACGTATTTAGCCATATCTAAGATATAGGCCTGATTCCTGTTATTTGTGGTCTAAATAAACACAAGTTTCTTGACAGAAACTCATATGGCAAAAACTGTGCCCGAGAATACTGTATAAAAGCAGGTAGTAAAAGCTTAATTACCAGTAGCATTATGCTGTCTATATTGTTAAATATGAACTCTGCAATTAAGATGTAAATTTGGTTGTGAGCTGTGAATTACAAGAGCTTCGAGATGTAGAAGAAAATTCAAGCATTCTGCAGACACCCGAAAAAAGAAAATTTTTGTCTATTCAATCTAAAATGAGACATGTAATCATTTTATAATTAAAAAATAAATGAGAAGGCATTTGAAAAAGAAACATGATTTTTCTAAAATACAATAAAAGAACTATGGAAGCTAATCCTGCTTTAGAAAGACGGTTTTTAAAATATCTTTGATTCAGATTACTACCTTGATTTCTGAATAAACTAAAATCCTCAGGGTGATGAATAGACCCAATTGTACCTATTTTTCAAAGCTATATCAAAAAAAAAGTTGCCTTCTTATTTTGTCTAGAGACCTATTTTTAAAAAATAAAAATTAAAAAATAATTATTTACTGTACTAAACGCATTCAGATTTTGCACCTGTGCAGAATCCTGCCGTCGTCAGTTTCTTTGCATTATCATGCTGTGACAGAACCTGTTTATGACTCCTCTGAAATGGCTTTATAAAGACAAGGTTTGTAGTCAGTTATTTACTGATGGACCTTAACTCTCATTTCACAGGAGTTATCTTTTATTTCCTGGAATTTTTTTTATTCCCTTTGGGTACTTATTTGACTCGTTATGAACCATTTGATTTCGCTGGTATACATTTTTAAACATATTTAGACTCATTCATGTGGATGACTTTTTTTTTCTGGACTCACAGAGACCCATGCGCAAACACACACGGCATACCCCACACTGATCTTTCCCGAACCATATTTCATCTGTACAAGGTGCAGTGGCCACTAAGCTAGCTGTTTTCCGAATGACCAGAAGTGCACTCTGTTCGTAGAGCTGTATGCTTTCCCCTTGGGGACAATGTGTCACCTCTACAAGTCAAGGACCTAAGATTACACCGACTGTCTTGAATCTAGTTTAACCAATTTAAACTTTAAAATGACATCTACAGCACTAAACTTGCAAGACAGGTTCCAGAATATTTTATAAACACACAGCTTAGTCATCTCAAGAATCTTCCCTATTCAGAGTTTTCTCATCTTAAAGGAGGAAAGAGTGGATCGTCACAGGAAATAAATACATCATGAGCAATACTGGCCATAAACCTTTAAGAATCTCAACTCAAAGGATTTGGGGGGTGGGTGGGGGGGAACGAAACAAATTGATAAACAGCCTGGAATAAACACATCTTGCTAATCAGTTTATACACTTCACAATCTTACCACAAGGAGTCGACCCAAAGCAGGACAAATAGAACCAAACGAAAGGAACTCTTAGGATTGTTTCACAAAGAACATTAACAAATTACTTAATATCAGCCTCTTATGCATTGGGCCCTGGGTCCGAGCATAGTTTCAACCTCTTCTTCTTCAAACAATGCATTCACAAATGTCCAAACAGGCCCCAGCTAACACACAGACACCAGGCAGAAAATATATTTCGTTTCCATTTGAAAGAACAGGATGACAAACAAAATTGAAGAGGAAAGGAAAGGTAGATTCCTGCTGTCTGCCACAGATTTTATTGTATTTTGATCATAATCATTTCTTAAAAGATCCTAACAGTGCATTCTCATGTTGCTAAAAGAGCATGAGAAACAGTCTTGCTGTGTTTGCATATTAATAGCTATTTCTAGTTCCCACCTTCCTTTTTTTAAAATCAACGGGACTAACATGAATTA
>NW_011888902.1:884687-900374 GCF_000151845.1 Pteropus vampyrus
TTTTTTTATTCCCTTTGGGTACTTATTTGACTCGTTATGAACCATTTGATTTCGCTGGTATACATTTTTAAACATATTTAGACTCATTCATGTGGATGACTTTTTTTTTCTGGACTCACAGAGACCCATGCGCAAACACACACGGCATACCCCACACTGATCTTTCCCGAACCATATTTCATCTGTACAAGGTGCAGTGGCCACTAAGCTAGCTGTTTTCCGAATGACCAGAAGTGCACTCTGTTCGTAGAGCTGTATGCTTTCCCCTTGGGGACAATGTGTCACCTCTACAAGTCAAGGACCTAAGATTACACCGACTGTCTTGAATCTAGTTTAACCAATTTAAACTTTAAAATGACATCTACAGCACTAAACTTGCAAGACAGGTTCCAGAATATTTTATAAACACACAGCTTAGTCATCTCAAGAATCTTCCCTATTCAGAGTTTTCTCATCTTAAAGGAGGAAAGAGTGGATCGTCACAGGAAATAAATACATCATGAGCAATACTGGCCATAAACCTTTAAGAATCTCAACTCAAAGGATTTGGGGGGTGGGTGGGGGGGAACGAAACAAATTGATAAACAGCCTGGAATAAACACATCTTGCTAATCAGTTTATACACTTCACAATCTTACCACAAGGAGTCGACCCAAAGCAGGACAAATAGAACCAAACGAAAGGAACTCTTAGGATTGTTTCACAAAGAACATTAACAAATTACTTAATATCAGCCTCTTATGCATTGGGCCCTGGGTCCGAGCATAGTTTCAACCTCTTCTTCTTCAAACAATGCATTCACAAATGTCCAAACAGGCCCCAGCTAACACACAGACACCAGGCAGAAAATATATTTCGTTTCCATTTGAAAGAACAGGATGACAAACAAAATTGAAGAGGAAAGGAAAGGTAGATTCCTGCTGTCTGCCACAGATTTTATTGTATTTTGATCATAATCATTTCTTAAAAGATCCTAACAGTGCATTCTCATGTTGCTAAAAGAGCATGAGAAACAGTCTTGCTGTGTTTGCATATTAATAGCTATTTCTAGTTCCCACCTTCCTTTTTTTAAAATCAACAGGACTAACATGAATTAAAATGTTTATAGTTGCTACACGGTTTTTAAAGTAATTTTGATTTTGTATTGCTCATCTGCTATTTGCTAGATATTTAAAAGTAAACCAGGCATTGCAAATTTAGGTTTTCCAAATTGCCTCGTCATCTACTTTTCCAGTTTTTCCTCGAGATTATAAACTTTTGAAAAAATGTTTAACTTCTTGAACCATCTTCTCTTGCTCTCTTGGATAAAGCGTGTGTAATATAATTTACCGTACTACAAAAAGCAAACCAAGACTATTAGAAACCACTATCTTTAATTCCAAAAGAGAATCACAATGAACAGCCCTGGAAAAAGCATCTTAAAGGACAAGCAGGAGGCCTAAACACCCAACTCCCTTCTGCTCCCTCAGGAGCTGTGTGGCCTTGTGCAGGTCACCTCATTGATCCATCCTTGGTTTCCTCATCTGAGCGTTGGGATTGCTTTGATGTTGGAAATCCTCTTAAGAACACACCCTTCCTGCTGAGATCACTAAGACTTCTTTCGAAGTCAGTATGACTATTTTACTCTAAATTTCCACCAAACCCCTATCAATTCATCAAACCTCATTTTCTGTTGCGTTTCATTTCTAGGGTACAGGCTTTGATATTTAAATTATTGTCTCTACTGGCAAGAACCAATCATTTCTACTGAAAATGATCACTTCCACAGAAGCCCTAATAAAATCCTTTCCTTTTGACAAAGCTCTCGTCCTGTAAATCCATCCCATTCCCAAATTACTGAGTCTGTGTTTAAAAAAAAAAAAAAAAAAAAAAAAACAGACACACACACACACATTCTCTGGGGTACAATTACATAACCTCAGTAACACACCAAACTCTTTTCCCAGTGCGTCTGGGAAAGTGGTGGGGGTGGGGAAGACAGGGAAGTAATGGAGGCAACAACCCGGTTTCTGTTTAATTAAGTCAGGATTATTTCACTTTCATTTTGTCGAGCTAATAATATACATGGTAAAATGTCAGTAAAAATTAAATTATAAACTACGGTAGCTCCGATGGGAAAACTGACTTCAGTTATGTTGTATTTCCAACACACTTACCATTGTAAAATATCAAATGCGTTTTATAGGATCCCACATGCTTTCCTATAATCTGAATGGCATGTATTTACAGAGCAATCGTTAACATTTCGAGATTATACATTAATAAGTGAGTTGCAGTTATATTCTTTCCTGAATGTTAAGCACCATGAGCTAAATGCAGAAAACATTCAAGGTCAATGTCCCGTTTTAGACCTTTTCAGGCAGCTGTAATATTATGATAATCAAGCTTAAAATATTCCTATAGAAAGAGTAAATTAGCCTTTTCACTTGAAAGATGATTATGATAAACAATAAACCTAAGAGAGGACAAAATTCCTATTTTTAAAAGCCATAAATTGTTGACTCAATCATGTGTGTGATAGTCTTGTCCAAAATAAGGGTGGCTTAACTCTGGGGCGGAGGGTCGTGGAGGCAGAGGGGAAAGTGGAACAAATATGACCAATTTCAGAATGAGCTATGCTTGCTTTGATCTCGGCAAAACGATCTAATTACCCACATTAACCACCCCATGTCACCTATATTTGATGCTAAAAATGTATATATCCACGAAACATCAAAAAAAAGCACAAAGTATTTTTTTCCTGATGGATATGAATGTTCAACACTTCGAAAGGTCTCTTTTCTCCTTGCTTCCTTTAACCCTTTTGCCCAAATTTTCAAAGGCCCAGTAAAGAAAAAAGGGAGAGATGTAGCATCTGGAGTCCATAGAAAATACAGGCTTAAAGAGGTCGTTATGCTTTTTTATTTATTTATTTATTTATTTATTAATTTTTTAGGCGAGGCAACCCTTGGTTGACCTCACAGACTGCAAGGACCCTGTCAGCTTACAAGCCTTTATTTTTACGCCTCCAGCACCTGGTCTTCCTCGGTGGTCTCCCATCCAAGTACTAACCAGGCCCGACCCTGCTTAGCTTCCGAGATCAGATGGGATTGGGCTTGTTCAGGGTGGCGTGGCCGTAGACTTATTATCATGCTTTTTTGATATTTGAACTGTCTAACACATGTCTAAAGACTTTTTTTATAAATGAATACATTTGATAAAAATCTGCCTCCCCCAAACAAGAGAAATTAATTAGTGCGTGAGTGTGCGTGCGCGTGTGCGTGCGCGCGCGTGCGTGATGCCTGGCAAGTTCGAAGACTCCAGAAGGCCTTCTAGCAGGGGGGTGATGGCTTGTTAAGGAGCCGTGCCTTGGGCTCAGATTCCGAGACGAGGAACGAGGCTTTGGACTAGAGTCCCCTCGCCTACCTGAGTCTCGGCCTCTTCCTGTCATAAACAGGAACGACAGCAACGACAATCTTGGAAATCGCTATGGGATGAACTGAGTGAAGCCAGCTGAGGGGACCACGTGACTCAGTGGGGCCAAGGACACCTGGCTCGTGCCAGCTCTTGCGTTAATACTTCACAGCGCTCGCTCCATACACTCTCGAAAGTGCCTCAGTTTGGATAATAAATTTTCCTCTCATCTTACACATGATGAGCCCTTCTGCGAATGCTAGCCATATTATTTTTAAATCTCATTGAATGAAAGAGGAGATATAACAGAATGATACCGGCCATTCGTTTGGCCTTCTTCTTTGACTAGGAGTTCAACATACTGAACATAGAAAGGAAAATGACGTTGAAGCACTTCCCCAGTGAAAACACCAATAACTTTTACCATAGCAGGGTGTGAACTGCTTGGTCTCAAACTGACACACATATGCACTGGCTCAATGTAATGACAGCAAAAAATAAAAGGCTTGAGGATGACAGACCTGGTGAAGTGAAGTGGTTCTGCTGACTTCCCAGAACATTCGATCGTACATTGTTCACCAGAAAGAAAGAGAGAGAGAAATTTCTCATACCCCTTTTCTCTTCCTTTAAGGCTCTTCTCCCACAGCCCTCCACAGAGCTGCTCGGTCAATAACGCTCTTGATTTTATTACTATCCCAAGCTCAAGCTCATTCACTCAGGAGCGCCTTTGATCAGATATCCCAAAAACTCAATTTCTTCACAAGGCCTTGCTGTTGTTACACTGAATGACCACTAATCTATAGCAGGACGGAAAAGTCCGGGCAACGTGAATTACAGGCAGCAAAAGACCATGGAGAATATGGGTCCCACTTGTTATCACACAGGTGAGGAAAATAGGGCTCAGAGTAGCTGAGAGCCTTAACCCAGGTGACACACCCAGGTAGTAAAAAAAACTCATATTAGAAAAGATGCATTTCGCCCTTTTCCAGTGCTTACTTCGAAAAAAGCTTGGAATGTTAATCTCACAATTGTTGACCATGTACCAGTGCCTAGAACTCTAGCTGAGAGCTAAGCCCTCCAAGGACAAAGGTCCTAAAGTATGAGCCAAGGGACATCGGATCTATCCCAAGAGATAAATACCCTAATCTATACCAAATTGTCCTCGACCTTCTCCAGAAGCTTAGAAAGATAAAACGAGTCACCTATTAAAAAGAAGTGGGGGTGAGTTCGAGATAAATTCACTCTCTTCCTTGGCTAATCCATTGCCCTTTTCTAAGCATATTCTGATCACTTCTTTGAAAGGTCCAGTTTTGATTAGATGACCACCCACACCTTTCCCTAATCTAAGGCCTACCCAGCTGTGATCCGTGGAACTGTGCCTGCTCTGACAGTGTCCCCAAGGCCAGGGATGGAGCTTGCTCCCTCTTCCTGTCGATGTTAGAGGAACACAATGAATATGTGCTGGATGAATGAAGGAATGAATGAACGGACTAATGACAGATGTTCTTACTCAGTTTACTATTATTCAGTTTAAGGGACATTAAATTTACATGTAAAGATTATAATTCAGTTGCATCGTTAGAATAAACTAGGAAAATTTAAAAAGATAAGATGATTTAAAAAAAAAAACAAAAAAACAAGAAGCGACGAGAGAAAAAAAAAACAAAAAAAAAAAAAGAAGAGGCCCAGGCCTGCTCTGCCTAGGTAGAGACTCAATCGGTCTCTTCCATCTGTTCGTTTACTCATCCGCTGAATACCGAACGCTCTCAGGAAGGAGGTGGAATTCTCTTCTTACGCAAGAGGAAGAAGGGAATGACTTAATCAGCAGAAAAAGACAAAGGCCCTGTCTTTCGGCTGCTCTCCGCTCCTCTCTACTGTCTGTAATTCCTGAAGTCCTGTAGGTTCCACTTGGGGGTTTTATTCCAAGAGCCAGGCCCTGATGAGAACACATGGCATTGGGGTGTTCTCAATGAGGCCTCCCCCACGTTTCTAGAAAACCACGCTTTGGGTGCAAAAAAAGAGGGAGGCAAAGAATATCTTTCCCATTCCCTTGGTAGATTGAAATAACAGGAAGGGGGGGAGGGGGGCATGAGGAGGAAACTGAGCACTGAATCCAGAGTTCTTATCTCACCTGGAGTTCGTCACTAAGGACACGGCTATTCGGAACATGAGCTTCATCCAAGCAAACCTGGTGTTACAGAAAAGCCAGTAACATAATTAAAGATCCCAATTTTTTTTTTTCCCAGAGTTCAGTTACCACTTGAATTGGAAAATTAAGTAAATCAGAGATAATTTTCATTAGTGAGAAGAGGGTTCATTCATCCTTCAATAAATGAGACCTCTAAACAAAGAAGTAGAATTTAACGAAGGGATAAGATTTCCCTAACTTTAGATTTTTTAAAATATAGCCAGGTTGAAAAGCTTAACTGTCTAGAAATTTTTAAAAGTATAAGTAATGAGCGGAGTATCTAATATTTTTGCTATAATTTAACATTAACGAAGCAGTTTTATACACATAACTTTTGTTATTTTTACTCCCATTTTCTCGATGATAAAACTGAGGCTCAAAGAGTTTATTTGACGCCTCAAAGACATTAGGTTGTTTGTTATGTTGTGAAGTCAGCATCTAAATTTCTAGGCTTTTTTTTTTTTTAATTGTACATCTTTGGTACTCCCAGGGTCTAGCTGTTTCCTGTAAACCTTTTTGAATCCTCTTAAAGAGACACACAAGGAGGACAGAAAAGCCTTCACCAGTATGCCTTTAATTTTATTTAAGGAAAGTGGAATAAAGTTGTTCCGTATGATCACACCCTGTTCCTTTCTCACTAGCGAAATGCTCCCCTTTTGGATGCCCGCTCTGTACAGACGCTCTGTAAGTTTCCTGGGATGAACACAGACCAGCGAGAATTTAAAATACAAATAGGAAAGCTGAGGTCTCGATTTTCCTTCTCCGTCACTGATTTCACTCAGAAAGCTTTGATTTAGCTCCTCATTGACTAGTTTCTTTTCTCCAAGTTTCACAGCGATGCCACTACCCTCTAATTCTCAAATATCTAAGCCAAGGAACAAGGAGACCCAAGGAGACACAAAACCATTCCTCATTAGAACAAAAGCGACAACAATTTTTAAAAATTTAAATTAAATTTAACAATCACCACATTTGCCTGGAATTTTTCCAATATTTCTTCATTAATTAGAAAAGAACTATCATTGACTCATATACTGTAATAGCTTTATAAACCTCAGTGTTCTCATTAGAATGATTCTGCTTCATCTCTCTAATCTTTCTAGAATGCTGTAGAAGGGGACAGCATTGCATAGTGCCAGGTGCTCTTGGGCCTGGCTGTATTATTGCTAAGAAGATCTTGGAAGGAAACGAGGCCACAATTTGTTTTCTCTATTAGCAAAGATGATTAAGTGAGGCAATATTAGCTGCAATGGGCTCTTTCTGTGGTCAGGGCTTCCCAGTGTGGCCCCACGATGGCCTCGTTCCCATCGATCGAGCAGTCAGTCCGACTCAATTATTCAATCCCGATCAATATTTTGAGATGTAGGACGTATAAATGTAAACATTTTGTTTATTTTTACCAGACTTAATTCATGGGCTCTTACCGAGGACGGTTGGGGGGAGAGAAAGTTATATTTTATAAATAAACCATTTAGTACTGCAAAGAAAAATGTTCTTTTCCTTGTAATTCTGGCTTTCATTGAGTCAGCTTTAATGTTTAGCAACACAGTCCGCAGGGTGGACAGAACCTCCATTGACTACTATGGCTAGTTCGGACAGGAACATGGCTCTTGAACTTTCAGAAAACTCTGAATTAGGTTCTTTTTTTAGTTAGTGTATGCGCATTCGTTTTACCTCACTGTTCATGCTTCAAGATCTGAAGTGACAGCCTTAAAATTTTGCCTCATATGGAGATCAGAAGAGCTACAGAGTGGCTCACTCCTTGCTGAGTCTGGCCTCTGCCATTTTTTAGCTGGTGACCCGTAGGCTGGTGAATTAAAGTCGGCTATGTCTCGGTTTCCTCATTTTAAAATGGTGAAGTCTCTAACCTCTTGCTGCTGTTAAGAGGATTAAATGAAATGGCTCAGATAGCAGTGGTTCCAATATTTGGAAAAATCCTGATCTCTAGGCCACACCTCAGTCAATTGTCCATCATCTTTGACATCAGGAGTTGAAAAATCTCCACAGGTGAATTCAATAAGCTGCCAAAGCAGAGATTTGAGAACTCCTGGCAAACTGCTTAGCACAGGACCTGGACCACTGTTTTACCATTATGGAACCATGTCAAAGAAGTGTAAGTAAAAGCATAGCACTGGATATCGGACAACCTAGTTTCAATCCCAGTTTTCCAGCTTGTCGTCCGTGTGATCTTGGACAAGTACCTGAGCCGTTTTGTCTCAGTGTCACCATCTGCGAAGGACAACAGTTAACAGGAGGGAAGAGACGGAAAAAACACGTGTCCTGCTCATGTCTCAAGGTCGTTATGAGAACAAACGAGGTCATGTAAACCCGAGCCCGTTACAAATCACGCAGGTGTAAGGCGAGATGATTCTTACACATACCCCAGAAAAACTATTTCTAACCTGCAGAAATGTCCGTGGCTCATGTGTCCTGTCCGGTCACTCGATGCGAGTGACTTCTCAACCTTCACTAGTCCTGCCGACGAGACATCATGCTTTTGTCTTTGAGGCCATGCTAACATTCCACAGGCCCCCCTTAATCATGGCATGAGATGACTTGCTCCACACGATAGCCATCTGGGGACTTCTGGAAACTACTAGACCTTGGGTGTCACCCAAAGTCCCTAAGTCAGAATCTCTGAGGGTGGGGTCCGCATGGCGGGATTTGGGGAGCAGTCCGCTGGCGATCGCCAACTGCGGCCAAAGTCGAGAGAAAGGGGGAAAAAAGCTGAAGTTAAGCTTTGCGGAAGTGGCTTAACGTAAACTGAAAACACGTGTGGGCCTCAGCTTTTGCTCGATGCGACGCTGAAGAGCCACACTGTGGTGGCTCCATCACTTTACGAAACTTAACTACAGTATGCGCGGCGCGGCCAGGCATCTAGGAGGAAAAAGTGAGCCGTCAAGTGCCGATCACTGAGGTGCTGCGTCTGCTTTAAAAGCACGTTCTAACCCCGTGCTTCGGAATGAAAACGGATGTGAAATGGTTCAACGAAATATCGGCGTGCTGGCACAAACAGTGAAGTGAGTTGCTTTTCATTTTCTCATATTCTCAGGCCTCGTCGGAATGGCTTTACGATGAGTGTGGGTGATTTTTTCCAACGGGTAATAATAGTCAAACAGAATAGTGTGTGGGTGTGTGGGGCGGGGCGTGGAATGAGTGGGGGCAGTTTGCTAGATGGAGGTACCAGATGCCAGGCCTGAGAGGGGAAAAACGGCCGTCATGTAAAAAACGCTAGGACTTACAACAATTCTAGGTCTTGGCGGATTCTTGAATGTGCACGCCCATGTTTCTCTTCTCTCTGCTTTTCCTTGTTCCTTCTGCTCAGCAAAATCTTACTCATCCTTAATACTTAGTCCACCCTGGGAGGTCAGGGGAAGCTTCTCCTGGAGAGCAGTCTGGCATCGATGATCTCTACTAACCAAACACCATTGACGTTCTCCTCCTACTTGTCTGACTGCCCCCGTGACGATAAGCTTCTTGAGAATAAAACTGCCTCCTGTTCAACTTTATAAATAATCCCAGCTCTTAGGACAAGTGCACAAAAGAGGATCTCTAAAGACTCATTAAACTGAACTAAAAAGCCTCCTGGCTGTGGGAAACAGGCAGGAATTCCTAAAGAGGTAAGAATAAGATGTCATATAATCATAGCTCAATTTTTTTTTTATAAATAACACTTAGCAAAGAAGATTCCTGTATATAACTGTCTTTGCTGATCGTTCAGACTTTCTTTTTGAGGCTAAGTGACAGAGCTGCCAAGGGCTCTTGCCCAGCAGACTGAACTGGTAGGTTCTTTGAAACGCTAATGTTTGATTCTCTAGGGACCGGTACGTGGGGTCTGTACCAGTGATTCTCAAAGTAAAGCATCGGTATTACTTCATGGCAATGCTCAAGCCCCACCTGGAGAAACCCTGAGGGAGGGGCACAGCAATCTATGGTCTATCAAATCTTCCAGGTGATTTTAATGCACCCTCACGTTTGAGACCCACTGGTCTAAGCTAAAGGACTGAGAAGAATAAAACAGAGTCTGGGTGTCCAACCTCTTTTGAAAGTCGATTTTCCCAGCATGGCCGTGGACCCCCACACTCTGATGAGCAAGTGTTTCTGAACACAGTTATATTTAAAACTCCTACTTCTGTCTGTCTCTTCTAGAGTATCCAGACAAAGGTCTTCCTTCTTGACTATTTTCCCTGCAGATGGTCTTGTAAATGTGGCCACAGACACATCTCAAGTCCTGAGTCTGACTCCGGACCTCCGGAATGTCCTCCCCTTCTCTACAGAAGAACAGTCCTCTGAGTCACTGACTTGCTCTTATTCTATGCTTAATAGGCCTGACCTGTGCAATATTTTTTTATCTGTCTACAGTCCTATCTCTAAATTCTCTATTTTGAATGAATACCGATTTTGTGACACGAAGTCTTCTATATAATGAAATGCAAACAATGAAAGGGCTAAATCAGTTTACAAAAAAATCTATTTGTCAAACAGTGTGGAGAAGTTCCCAATTTAGTCTGGGCAGTTCACACAGCTCTTGATAAGGGAGTTAAAAACGTAGCTGTTCTCAGAATGAAAATAAAGGCACGTGTACCACAGGTATATTTTCCCTTCAAGAGTCTTTGTTGTAACCTGTATCTAATTAAATGCCTTTACACAAGAGACCTTCACACACAGCAGAACTGAAGCGTTTTCTTTTCGAGAAGGGAGCTGGAATAAGGGAGCAGAATGACACTAGCTTCCCACATTCCAGTTCTTACATTACATTTACATTGCTATACAGCTTCATCATCGGGACAAAAAAAAAAAAAAAAAGTGCAAGGAGAGGCCTTTTTTGTTCCATTTCGGACTAGAGAGAAGGCTAAACCCTGCAAAGGAACGCGCCGACCATTTTTTAGAAAGGAAGAAGAAAGAAATAGCAATCTTGCTCAGATGCTTGTGGAAAAACTACATTTCCGCACACCTTTCTACGCAACTAACAAGAGCTAGAAAATTATCAGGAACTTAAAGGGCTCGAATTTTTAGTTTTACTATTTTGCTCACTCCTAGAGTTCATTTGCAGGCAGAGGCGTTCCCTATTAAACTTGACATTTATTGTAGCGGCTTTGAATTTACCACGTCACCTTTATCAATACAAGATTTTGTAATATATTGACATTCTTAAGTTTCTCCACTTTCTGAATTTAGCTATTTCATTGGGCAGCATTTAAAATGTTACTTTTCGGTTGATATTTTTTAAATCACCTAAGAAACTGATTCTCAGATATAACTGGCACTGTGTTATCACAGTTCCTAACCTGTGCCTTCTATTTTCATAACCCTGTCCCCATACGGGAGGACTTACGACGTAATGGAATTGCATCGGGTATAAAAACAGAACACTGTCTAAACAGAAAAGTCATTTCTAGAGAATTAAAAGCTTTTTGAGGTTAGCGTAATGTGTATTATAATTATTTCTTTATACCTGGAGCTACACATGTAGATCCCCCAAGCTAAAACGGCATCCCACACACCTTGCAGACACACACGCCCGTGTGCGCACACACACTGCTTCTTCACCTGGAAACTCGGGAAGATCACCCCCTCGCTGAAGGCATCTCTTATCATGCCATCATTCGGTGCCCCCCTATCCGTTTGTATATAATTTCATTACTCCCATTACACTGTGAGCTCCTTGAAGGCAGAAACCTGTCTTACTCCCTTCAAATGCTTGGAATACGACTCGGCCTGACAGAGAGTAGATGTTCAATAGCTGTTGACTGAATAAATGAATGAAAAAAATGCAAGCATAGCCGGGCACCTGCCTCCTGAGCTCTGGATTCTTACATTTATGAGTAAGATTAATTTACAGCCATCAGAAAATACCACACTTTTGCATGTAAGTGCTTGGAATAAATGTGTAAGTTTTTAAGAACCGTCGATTCCAACCTTAAGTCACCTCTGTATTCTCAAAGTTAAATTCCAACTGCCTGAATCTCCTAACTAAGGATTTAACTGGTCTCTCTCCCTCCTTTTTTCTGCTGCTTTCTAATCCATTTCGTATGCTGTTCGAGCACTTTACTCCGTGTTTTCCATTTCGACGGGACAAAAATCAAGATTTTTGTAAGCAGAAATTCAAGTCTATTTACAATCTGACCTAAATCTTCTTTCCTAGCATAGTTTTTACAATTCTGCTTCAAGCAAACTAAGTAGAACCATCTCCACTGAACTCAAACGTACTGAATGCATTCCTGCTTCCAGCACTTCTGGTCCAGCTATTCTCATCATCGTATACTGAAAGTCCACATAGATGTGATACATCTTTACAAGGAAGATGACAGCCTTCAAAAAGGATACAGACAATTCTATTTGGGAGAGAAGAGGAAGGAGGTGGGTTTTCTGAGATAAGTTTTAAAACTTATCAGAAGATGGTGGGGGTCGGGGGAGGGATTCCAGGTAAGTCACAGCCTTTAATGACAGAACAGAAGTATTAGATCCTATTTTTTCAATGGAGTGTTAGTGCCTTGAGGACGGGAGTTCCTGGTTCATCTTAATAATCCCAATAGTACCTATCAGAGTCTTGTTTACAGCAGCTGACCAACAAATATTTCTTTAATGAGTCTTTATCCGTTATGGCACTAACTGACCCCAAATCTTTCATATGGTGTCTTCCATATAGTAGGTACTCAATAAATACCAGTTAAATGAATGAGAGATTTCTGACCTTTCAGTTCTTTGAAAAATGCAAAAGCGGAAAGAGAGGCACAGAGTGAATGAAATTTCAGTTATCGGGGAAAAAAAAATTCTTAAGAAGAAACATGAATGGTTATGACCACAAAATAATTTTATTTTGTTTACGTGCCAAAGATACCCTGTAAATAAAAACTAGTTAAAATGTTGTATTTGCATTGCCCTCTGGTGTTGGACGCTCCCAGACAACAGAAACCCTCAAACTTAGAGTTTAGGGAGATTTTACGTCAAAGAAAGGAAGGGTTCCACCTTTCCCGATAAATGCAGAATGTGCGTAGCACTGAACAGGACATGTAGTGCCTTTCAACGTTGCTTCACTGTTTAAAGATTGAATTCTTAACTCCAATAAAGCATGGAGCCCCCAGTTCATTTGCTTAATGGCGCGAACGCCTCCTTCTGCACAGTCGCAGCCTCACCAGGAGGGCTATTCGAGACCCACGGGATGAGGCTGCGAGCTGTACTCCGGCGCTCTGTATACAAGGCGTGTGTGAGAACGCAAGAGGAGATGACTTTGCACGCGTAGCCAACCGTGAAAGTCCATCCCTCTGCCAGATTTGAGAAGTAGGAGTCGTCGATGAGTAGAAAACGAAAGTTACAACACAGGCACCATCTATGCGCTGGCTATGAGTGGCAGGAGCGCTGTCACGATGGCTGAAATAGTACCATACGCCGTCCCACAAGTGATTCTCAGGATCGTGGAGCGAACCCTTCCATATCGTAGTAAATAAAACCATTTTCTGACTATGGCATAGAATTCAAGAAATCTTTCATATTAAAAATATAAAGTCTTCAGGGCGATTTAATTTAGAGAGCTGGTTTAAGTTTTCCAAAAACGGAGCACATTTGAAGGAAATCCGCGTCCCGGAAACAAACTAGAAACAGATCTTGGCGTGATTCCTTTTAAGAGTTTGCCTAGCAAGCTGTTAGCCACTAAGAGCTCTCAGCATCGTCGTCGTCACGTGACGTCGTCGTGCTCGCCATCGTGGTCCGTGTCACACCATCTCATAAGCTGACAACATGCTCAGACTGCCTTCAGCATCTTCCAGAATTCAGCTCATCCAAGCCTCAGTCATCTCAGCAACCTTCGTTTTACTGATTAGGAAACAGAGGCTTCGTAACCTACAGCGCCCTTAGTGGGTAACTGGCAGAAACAACGCTCACCCTGCTCATGGGACGCTTAACCTGGGCTCGTCACCGTTTCTCACCGTGAGGTACAGGACCTTCCTTTACTGGCCACTGCTCCAAACGTGACGCTGCGTGGAGTGCGGTTCTGCTCATTTACTTGCAGCACCATTCCCTTCTCTAACGTGCCGACAGGAAGGTTTAAAAGGGTTGAGCGCTTTCAGAGAACAAGGCTGAAGAGACCAGCCTGGGGTGGACGAGGGACCGGGAGGGAGGGAGGGAGGGATGCACTGTCTGCTGGAGTCTGTTTTACTTTATGTCTGAACAAATGGCAATCAGAGAGAATGCCAGACTTGAGGGCATCGCATCAGTGTATTTATCGATACTATATGTGGCCAGCACATATACCAGTCGCTAAACAAAATGTGCACACAAGAGAAATGCAAGCCCGCATCCCTTCTTTAGAAAGTAAACGTCAACTGTACAGTAGTCATAGAGTAACTAACTCCTTTGACGTTTTAATCAAATCTTTGATTTCATCTGAGTCTAGTTTGGCACACTTGGGTGTACACACACACACACACACACACACACACACACACACACACACTCTTTTTCCACACACTCCTGAAAGCAAAGGTTCGCCAATGTCAAAAAAATCCACAGATTTTAGTCAAAAAGTTTCAAAAATATACGTACCAATAAAAAAAAAAAATGAGTTTAAGAAATGCACACATATAGGACTCGTAGAGGTTATTTCCACATCTCACCATCTTTATTCCTGGCAACGCATGCTGTGTTACCTATGAGTCGTCTCTTTTTGGCTACAAATGTGTCCCATCTTCCATCTGTTCTTCTAGCAATACTGCTGGCCGGCTGCCACTGGAGCGACATCAGCCTTCATGATGTCATTCGACGAGGTTTTCTCCAGTCCCCATTTATTTCACTCTCCAGGTGAGATCAGGCAAGTATATTTTTCTTTCGTTCTCTGAGCAGGTTGTAATGCGGGCTCCATATTTGCAAACATCTCTGTTTCTGCTCTATTTATCAAGGCTCGCAGCCTACTTTGCTAGGGTCAAAAAGAGAGTCTCGAGTTCCTCAAGATACTGTTGGCTGAGCCATCGGAGGACTGAGCCCAGGGCCTTCGTGTCTTTTTATAACCAGATGACATTTAGAGGTGTGTTTATAAAGATATTTCTCTCTGAATTTTCCCAACTTCTGTTGAATTTTGCTTTTCCTTCTTTCATTGATTCAGGAATTATTTATCCAGTACCTGCCCTATTCCAGACACTGCTCGGCACAGGAATTTTTACTCTCTTGAGTTAAAGGCTGGGGCTACCCCCCGTTCACTTTTCACTTGTCAAGCATCTCACGACATAAAGGCACGCAAGTGGGTCGGCTGCACCGGTTACGAGGATGCTGAGTTTTCAAGTCAGCTCTGCCCCTTACTAGGGCTTTGTCCTCAGGAAAGTTATTTAACCGCCCTGTATATTACCTGTGATATTAGACTCATTCTGTAAATTATAAAGTGGTCAACAAATATAAGGTGGTATTATTATTTCATATAGGGTTGAATATAAGTTTTCATGCAACGTTTGTGTCAAAGAAAAACAGGAAACATTTGTTGAGCACCTACTATGTTTCAAGCACTGTGCTACGTGCTTTATATATATATATTATGTCGCCTCAAAAAAGTTCAATGCCTTCTTTCATTGTGCAATTATCTAATTTAATGTAAATAACATATATAAGTAGATTTTATGATTCTATTTTATGAAGAAAGGAAGAGAAGGAAATTAAGCTCACATTAATTTACCCAAGAAAACCCAGCCGGTAAGTGACAGAACCAGGGTATCGCCCCAGTAATTTCTGTCACCAAAGGCTACACTATGTTTCTGCTATGACATATGTTTTCTCCTGGATGAGAGGAATGTAAGATAGGCTGAAGCAAAGGAAAATAATACCTAACTGGTAAAACCTTGATACTTATAAGCAAAATGCAAATATTATTGGCAAAATATTAATTTCACGTGTACAGTGTTTTACATCCCGTCTGGTATCCACAGACCTGGAGCTTGTAGCAGTATCACATCCAAGAGTTCTTTGCTTAGTGTTCTTAATTTTCATAGCATTTTTTTTCTTGCCTGATAAGAGAACAAGAATTGTAGCAAATTTGAAAAGTTACACAGACTTATTAACGTTAAAAGATATCACTTGGAACATCATGCCATTTATTTATACTCTGCGGCTGACGATTGGCCTGT